>NW_017306492.1:279629-327669 GCF_000935625.1 Nanorana parkeri
ATATTATTATATCTATCACAACATGTGTCACTAGTGTATTCCTCATGACCTCTCTTCTATGTCTCCTCTTCCTCAGTGTTGGTCTCTGTGTGTATATTTTGTATATACACTGTGTGAGGTCATCTGTGTGTATGGTAATAATGTGGCTCCTGGACTCTGTTGTAATTGCAGGATATATAAGAGCGGTACGCTCTCCCCTCTGTTGCTGATTATATAACATTGGTGTGTTGTTACTTCAATGTAAATAACAGTCTAGCGGGAACTTTGTCCCGTTCCTGGCTGTACATTGAGGATTTCTATTTATTGTACAGTACAGGCTGTGTACATTTCTTTTTTTTTTTAAATTCATTTTGTACACAATTCCCCTCTACTGTGTCGCGTGAACTCAAGGCGAATTATAAAAAAGCAGATTAGTTTGGAATATGGAGCTTCTGAAATCACTGTGAGGGGAATTTATCAAAATCTGGAGCAGACAAATTCTGTAGCAGCTGTGCATGGCAACCAATCTGCATCCACCTTTCATTTTCAAACCTTAACTGAACACACTGAAGAGAGAAGCTGATTGGTTGCCATAGGCAACTGCTCCAGTTTTGATGAATTCCCCCCTATGTGAATATGAGAGATGTTCTTACACAGAGGGGTAGCAGATACAGTAAACTCTGTTATTGGTATTCAACTAACCAGAACTCTCATCTAACCAGGAAAAACTGAACTGCAGCATGTACTATCCTGGAACTGGTTGTATCTATTTGTCTTATTTGCTTTTTATTCCTGCATTTCAATATGAATATGAAGTCAATACAGAGTTTATGTTATGGTATGATATAGTATGGGGTATGGCATTAGTTAGACCTATGCTTAATAGTACCTCTCAAGCAACCAGAAACTACATTTATCCGGAATCTACCAATCCTCGTGGATGCTGGATAATGGGGAGTTTTCTGTGCAAACAATGTACCCATCTCCCCTATTAAATGTGTCCCCATCATAATGACTGACAACACTCATGTAGTAGCATCAAACGCTGATGTGGTTTTTGTCTTGTTCAGAAGTTGAAGTGTCAGGAGAAGGGAACATTTCTCTGTATCTGTTTGACATTTTTGGGAATCTTCTTTGAGATTTGTTTTCTTCTTTTCTTCTTGCTTATCCATGTTATTTCTTTCACACTATTCTGTAATGTGCGTTATTTGAATTTTGGTGCGAATGACGTCATTATGATGTAATGGGATGTCATTTCATGCACCCGGCCTGATGTGCATATATACTTGTGTGTTCACAGATGTATTTTGTCACTGGGATCTTTGATATTGGATCTTTTTGTGTGTGCCGGTGAATCCCTGTGATTACGTCTTGTGCGTGCCGGTGAATCCCTGTGATTACGTCTTGTGCGTGCCGGTGAATCCCTGTCATTGCGTGTTGAATCCCTGTGATTGCGTCTTGTGCGTGCCGGTTGAATCCCTGTGATTACGTCTTGTGCGCGCCGGTGAATCCCTTTGAATCCCTGTGATTACGTCTTGTGCGTGCCGGTGAATCCCTGTGATGACGTCTTGTGCGTGCCGGTGAATCCCTTTGAATCCTTGTGATTACGTCTTGTGTGTGCCGGTGAATCCCTGTGATTGCGTCTTGTGCGTGCCGGTGAATCCCTGTGATTGCGTCTTGTGCGTGCCGGTGAATCCCTGTGATTACGTCTTGTGCGTGCTGGTGAATCCCTGTGATTACGTCTTGTGCGTAATCACGTAATCATTGCGTCTTGTGCGCGCCGGTTGAATCCCTGTGATTACGTCTTGTGCGTGCCGTTGAATCCCTGTGATTACGTCTTGTGCGTGCCGGTGAATCCCTGGGATTACTTCAAGTTTTTGCATGGCGCCATCCGTGCGATCACCTTGAGCACCACCGATACTTTTAAGTTGTAAGAGCGTATGTAGTGCAGGTGGCATTTGGAAACAAGTAGAAGGGAAGAGGTGTTCAGAGGTGTTCAGAGGTGTTCAGAGGTGTTCAGAGGTGTTCAGAGGTGTTCAGAGGTGTTCAGAGGTGTTCAGAGGTGTTCAGAGGTGTTCAGAGGTGTTCAGAGGGGTTCAGAGGTGTTCAGAGGTGTTCAGAGGTGTTCAGAGGTGGCCGGCAGTTATATAAGCAGATGAAGATTCCATTCGTCACTTTTTAAGTAACAAACATTCCCACAAACACGTTTGCACTTTCACACGGGTCCTTGCGGCGTCGTGGCTTGTTATAAAACTAATCATTTCCTTTCATCTGTGTTGCATAATGCACATTACAGCATATTTGTTGCTGCCGTGACTATAATGACATGTAAAATATGTTGTTCCCATCACTAGAATCTTCTCGAAGTCCTAACATGTTAATGTTCTTTTTGTCCTGTTCAGTGCTAGTGTGAACAGTAGTAGCATGGCAGTAGAAAGGAGCAAACATTTCAAAGTGTTCATGTGTACCCGGCAGTTATAAAAGGCGCCAAAGTTTTCATTGATGGTGTCATAAAGTTGATCCTGCCATGAGGGTTCTTGTTCAGCACTAGTTGTGCTCCTGCGTTGTCACCCTGTCTCATGGCCATTTAAACACGCATTACCTGGGCACGGTTCAGTGGTTGTTATAAGTCGTGAAACCCACCCTGAGAAATGCCATACAACCAGCGATGGAGTGCATGTGGACAGGAAGTGGCTGCAGGAGATTAGAATTGATGAAACTAAGCCCCTTTCGGACGGATGGTGTGATCAGGTCTGCCTTTCAGTTTTTTGGCTGGATCTGATCGGAAGCCCAATGTTAGTCTATGGGCAGTAGGATCTAAATGGATGTGCACCCATTTTGCATCTGATTGCCCCCGACTCAGTCTACGTTCGGAAAACGATACAGATACAGAGTTCAGTTTTGGCAGACCTCATCGTGGCCAATCGGGGGTAATCTGATGTAAACAGACCCATGTCCACTTACACCCGACTCCACATAGACCGCCATGGGGTCCGGTTAGTTTCAGTTTTTTACATGTCCTTTAGGTGGACTGACCCTTTAAGGACTGAGTGACGTGTGTGCAGTAGGGGCCCTTTGTATTGGGGATATCTATCCGGGAGAGTGATGGGCACCCAGGTCAGAGTCCTTTAGGTGGACTGACCCTTTAAGGACTGAGTGACGTGTGTGCAGTAGGGGCCCTTTGTATTGGGGATATCTATCCGGGAGAGTGATGGGCACCCAGGTCAGAGTCCTTTAGGTGGACTGAGTGACGTGTTTGCAGTAGGGGCCCTTTGTATTGGGGATATCTATCTGGGAGAGTGATGGGCACCCAGGTCAGAGTATGTTTTGGAATTGGGTAATTGTCCTCACATGTCCCTCGACGACACGTTGTATCCACTACTGGAAATGTTGCCGGCATTTCATGTTGTCAGGTTGGGGCATCGGATTCCCCGCCCTTCACTTATTGAATTTTTACTGCTCCATTCACAGACACAGGCGCGCTTTGTGAGGCTCAATGAGAGGCATTTTGTAGCCGGTCACAAGCTCAGTCATGTGCCTCTGCACCATGAGTCTTGTGAAGAGTGTATTTCTATCATTTCCTGTGACCTGCACGATGCTCTGCTTTTATGGGGGAACTCCGCTGGGGGAGAAATCTGTCACAGAGCAAAATACCCGTGAGAGAAGCTATAGATGGAAGCTGCTGTTCCTGAAGCCTAATTGGCCAAATGATATTTGAAAGGTATCTATGTATTACAGATATTTATATAGCTCATATTACTCATTCACATCAGTCCGTGCCCCCAAGAAGCTTACAATATAAAGTCCCAATCTGGCATACGTACACACAGGGCCAATTTACAGGAGCATGAACCTACCCGCATGTCTTTGGTGTGTGGGAGGAAACCCACACATGCAGAGACTGACCTGGCAGGGATTTGAACTGAGGACCCACCGGTGCTGCAAGGCAGGAGTGTTAGCCGCTGAGCCACTAAGCAAAGCTAAATATGTAAGCCCCACAGCAGGATTAGGCAACATTGGCACTCCAGCTGTTGTGGAACTACAAGTCCCATGACGCATTGCAAGACTTTTACAGGGATGGCTCCCAGAGGCGAAGGCATGATGGGATTTGTAGTTTCCTCACAGCTGGTTTGCTGAGGTAGCCCACCCCTGCTCTACAGCCTTGCAAGTAGCACAGCACCTCCGTGTCAGAAAAGGGCAGCTTCTGGCAGAGCTTTCTCACGCAGGTACTTTCTGATTCTCTTTAGGCAATGTTGCAGTTTTTTTATTTCTCACTCTGTGTCTGTGATGTTTATATTGTCTTTTAGTCTATTATCATGCCAACGTATATATAAATAGTCGCTGCACAGCATGCATCAAAATGACATATATGAGAAATTGAACTTTCTAGGTCTGTGTTTTCCACCCAGAGCCGGCCGGGGTCCCCGTCTGTGTTCTCAGTTCCCTGCCGTCAGCGCCGCCGTGCTCGTTTTTCACATGATGCCAAAAGGAGACGCGTTGTTATTGTTTCCATTAAAATAACCAACCACGTTTTACGAAGGCTCCATTCACATATAGCTTTTGCGCTGCCTGCGCGGTTTTCTGTGCGGAAGACCGCACAGGACGCAAGCGCTATATGGGATACAACTGCGTGGATTCCACCCGCTTGTGGCCATTATATAGCTGCGAACGTGCGGGATTCGCCAGATTATCACAAGTACCCCTTACTCATTCACAAGGGGGGGCTGCATCTGGGTGCCCCTTTATTAAAGGCGTACCCTGATGTGAATAAGCCCCCTGCCCGCACCCCCACAACCAACACCCCAGGGCTTGTGGGGAAGAGGCCCTTGTCCCCATCGGCACGGGGCCAAGGTGCTTTTCCAGGGGCGAATCCACCAAATTATCGCTGCCACACGTGCCCTCCTCGGGACCTCTCTGCCACACACACGTGCCCTCCTCGGGACCTCTCTGCCACACACACGTGCCCTCCTCGGGACGCCTCTGCATAGGAAGTACAACATGGTGCAGCAGAGTGCACAGGAAGTACATGATGCAGCAGAGACACCATGTTGTCACCTCACTACAGGAAGTTGAAAGTTCACTTGAGTTCTGGCAGCATCAACCAAACTTTTTCTGAAACCACACCAGGGAAATGTGCATGCCTGCCAAAAGACTTTTGATACTGTTCAGCCAGTCTTGTTATTAAGAATAAGAAATAGATAATCCGCGCTTCTGGAAAGGAGACTAAAGTGGAAATGTATAATAAATTAAGACCTAAAGCCGCTCTAGAAAGAGGATAGAGGAATCCTATCAACAATCGAGAAAATATATATCAAAGCGCTAAAGGTGTAACTAATAAAAGACTTAATGTAACCAAGTGATAAAGTGAAATTTTAGGTATATTAAGAATGCATAGCCAGTGAGGGTGACACCACTGTTCAGAGCTTTGCTGCTTCCTGTGTCAACTTTGCCTGCTGACTGGACTGTGGTAGAGCACTGTCTGGTTGGATGGCTCTGTGGTGCTGCAGTGACCTTGGTTTGGAGAGTGGGAATAGACTAGGCCTACTGTGTCTGAAATGGACATCTCAGTCGCTGTGTCGCACTCGCACTGCATGTTTGTAGTTGCAGAACAGGAAAAGCAATTTTTTTTTGTTCTGCTGGTGTCAGCAGTCAAAGTGTTGAGCTTCTTCGTGGTATTTTGTTTCGATTTCAGCAAATGATCTTTGTTCTGGGGTGATAAGTGCAAAGAGGGATTGGTGAGTCTGTAACCCATTCGCTGTCATTCTGGTTACAACGGCACAATCTGCAATCTAGAGCATAGCAGTGGCTACAAAATTCTTATTGTTTTTACAAAAGTTCCGGTTTTCGGGATAAGTATCGGAGCATTTGGGCGAGTATGAGTACTGATACTAGTATTGGTATCGGTGCATCCCTAGTTTTTATGATACAGCATGCAAAATATGCCCATTTGTAAAAACGTAGCAATGGAAATGGCGATTCAGATGGCCTTTAATATCAGCCCCCCACCCCCTTTTCCCCCACCCCCTTTTCCAAAACTAGAGAATACACACTAAATAAGTTCTTATCTTGGTTCACATAAACACGTATGTCATTTGTAGGGATAGACTGAAACCGAAATCTACAAATTTGTCAAACGAAAATGACTAACTTCAGGGGAAATATTAGGCTCTAAACAGACCCCTGACATTTCCCTTAGAAAAAGAGATTGAGGACACCGAGTCCTAAATCTTTTTCTGCAGCTCCAGCACTCCATGAACAGGAAGCTCTCAGTACAGAGGCTTCCTGTTTATTTACAATCTGGAGATAGTAAATATTTACTATGAACCCAATCGTGAATGGAGAGGGGGCCTCTGTACTGAGCTGCTTCCTGTTCATTCAGTAAATATTTACTATGTCCCCAATCATAAATAAACAGGAAGTGATGTATAAGCCTCCTGACAGCTTCTCTCCTCCTCGCTGGGCGCCGGCAGCTGAATCTGCTCTGTCGCCTCTGATCCCCGCTGCCTCTGACACAGGTGGGGGAGAGCAGTGGGGATCGGAGGGGACACAGACAAAAGCTTGCAGCCGGCACCCAGCAGGGAGGAGACAAGCTGGGGATGTATTGCCTTGTATGACTTGCCACTCCTACTAAGCTCTCATGAGCTGGGCCCTCCTAACAATATTGTACCAAAATTGTATTGGTACTCTCAGCCCCATTTTGTAAAGGGCTGTGCACTGTTGGCGCTATATAAATCCTGTATTATAATAATGATTATTATTATATTCAGTCGTTTTGTACTTTTGACATTTTGCCCAAAGTACCATTTTCAGCTGAAATGATTTAGCGGCTGAAGTTTTGGTGCATCCCTAGTAATTTGGGTCTGGCAGTGTTCATTAATTTCCCATTGCCGGGTCTGTTTTGAAAGGTTTAAAGTGCTGACTATCTCTGTTCTGCACCTTCCTTGTGTCACTTTTTAGCTTTTTGAGAAGTTTGGGCTTCCTGTTAAGTTTTGTGGTTTGAGTAGAAATTCCAAACTGACACAGCAACCCAATAATGTTCATTGACAGCATTCAACCATATTCAAATGGTGATCTTTATATTGTGCTGTGTGTATGTGCGGTTAATGGGTCTACTTAGAAAATGCTGCACGCTCTTTAATAATGTGAAACACCCACAATGCTCTTGGTGGGCCGTGACTGTCACTGGTGGTCACAATGTGTGTATGTATACATTTATATTTGCTAACTTCAACACCTTCCCAGGTCCCTAAACACTCCATCTGCAGAGTGACTGGTCTTGTCTCCGCCTCCTTTTGTAGTTTTCGGCAGGTGGCCTGTAGTGGGTGGAGCTTGCTGGGTCCCTCCCACATCTCTGCTCTCTATATAGCAGGGGTGGGCAACTCTAGCCCTCCAGGTGTTGTGGAACTACAAGTCCCATAAGGAATCGCAAGACTGACACAGTTAATGGCATGATTCCCAGAGACAGAGGCACATTGGGATTTGTAGTTAAAGCACAGCTTGAGGACCGGAGTTGCCCCACCTTGCTGTATGTGCAGCACAGTGATGGTGTCACTGCTACTTTTACAAGTAAATATCTGGGCTGGCCAAGGCATTTGGTGCACACAAAGTGGGTTTATATCCTTTGTGGCTATTGAGCAATATAAATGAAAGTTTTCTCGCCTGGAGTTCAGTTTTGAGCTGATCACATTTCTTCCTGCATGCAGTTCATTGTGCTTTTCTCATGTTTTTTGTAGGGCTGTTGGAGGTCTCGATGGGAAGATTTACAGAAGTGCAACTGAATCGCTCTACTCCCACCGAATTCCTCCTTCAGAACATTCCGGCAAACGTCTCCTTTATCATCTTCCAAGTGCACAGTCAGTATGTGAACGTGACGCTCTCCTCCGACAAGGTATGGATGTGGCTGTGATCCAGTTTTTTGTAGAATCTCACCAATTTAATGAGCAATCCTCCACTTGGTCTAATCTGTCTATAATTCTTGTCATCAGATCCCAAATAGAAATGACTCTGAGATCAGCAGCGATGCCGGACTTCTGAACATTCTCCGCCTGCAGCAGACTGTATGTACGTGGTATGTGGAGACGGCGTACCCCAATCCTGTGCTGGTTTCAGCTCTCACCATCCCGTACACTGAGAGGGGTGAGTGTTCTACCATGGGTGGAAATAACTACTGCACTGTACCTCTCCCTGACACATGGTAACCAATGCCTAGCACACACTCTCCAGTATTCCCAAGGCATGCTGCAACAGACAGGCAATGTAGATTTAGTGAGAGTCAGTCTGATGGGATCTTAGCCGTAGGGCAACAGTCATTGCGTCAGGAACTTGGTGCAAAAAGCTGTCCGTGCAGAACTGGCACAGAAAGCTCTAGCTGGATGTGGTAAGTCTGTTTTGCTTAAATACTGATAAGCTGAGTTGAGTCACATGCCTGCTCATGATCTCTCCTTGGTATCAAATGATTAAAGCCGATCTCTGGGTAAACCACAAAATTCCCCTTTTAGTGGGGCTGCCCCCACACTGCAAGGGTTAAATGCTCCTTTAGGCCTAGGGTACCTGGGTAAAGCAGGTTTACTCACCTGATTGCCCCTATGCTCAGGCCTGTGGACTGTCCCATGACTTACTCAAATGTAATACAGGGCTATGGGTCCTGCCTTGTGCTTGATGACGTACGCAGATCTCTGACCACCAGAGTGTACGGGGTGAGAAGAGCCTGCGAATTGGGGGGGGACCCATAGGAGATAAGATCAGGTGAGTAAAAATCCTTTTTCCAGGTACCCTAGACCTAAACGAGCATATAAGCCATGCAGTGTGGGGAAGCCCTGGGGACTGGATTGCCATGCTGTATGTGTGTTTTATGGCAACACAATGCTTGGTAGCACACACAAAGGTGCCCCCATACGATCCTTCAAGGGAAAGTAGCCACTGTAAAACATGATACCAGGGCTCAGGGGACCAGCTGATTCTGCAGGAAACTAACTTTTAAATATCAAGAAGCTGCATCCATCATGAGTGATTTCATCAGCATTTGAAATAGCTTAAACCTTTTTGACTTGAATATCACTTTAAGCATCTCCTCCAGAACTTTTAGTAACTTGGTATAGGGTGATGCAATCATTTGGCCTTGTCATTGCTGCGGCAGTACTGGGAGATAAACAACGAGAGAATCCATCCATGAGAGAGTCACCCTTTCCGTGCAGCCTTGTGGGACATGTAGAGACACAAACTATTGCAGGGAGATCTCACTAATAAAGTTTATAGGAGCTGGAAGACTCTGTCACGTGATCTGTCCCATCCAGATCTTAGAACCAGACTCCATCTTGGGAGTTCTGCCATTGTATTAAACACATTTTTGGGTTGAGTCTTCCTTATCAGTGTAATCATTTACTGTTTTCCAGATCCGATTCCTGGAGCGTGTAACCTGGAGTTTGACTTGGACATCGATCCGAACATCTATCTGCAGTACAACTTGTATGAAACTACAATAGAATTCGCCCCGGCCAATCTGGGCCATGCAAGGTAGGAATGATTTTACTGGAGTTTACTGGATTTATTTTGTCCAGCCAAATGGAATGCATTTCCCACTTATATCACGTCTGGGTTCCCTGACAGGCATTGCTGTCTTCCACAAGCAATCCCATTCTCTGTGGGGAGCATTCAGTTGACCCTGGAACATATTGGAGGCGTTTTGCTGCTTCTCATGATGATGTAAAAGATACAAACCAAACAAATACTAGAGTAAAGGGGTTTCTCCTGGCCACCAATCATAATGAAATGTGAAGTTTGAATGTGATTGGTGATGCAGGAAGCAGAGATAAAGTAAGTTTGCACAGCACAAGCTTCAGAAAGCACATTCCTACTAAACCTTTGTGGAGCTGTGTGTGCTTGTGGATGCAGCGAGTTACAAAGAACCTGGATTATATCTGCATCTAAACCCAAGAGCAAAAACAGTCATATACAGTAGGTCATGTATTGCAGCTTACCAGTCCTTAGATGTGGTGCTTGTTATCTATCTTTCAGGGTTTTTTTTTTTTTCTTTTTCACCTGGTGATTCTACCAGTAACACACTTCCTGTCCAAGGTGACAACTCAGTATTGACAACTGCAGTATTTGATAGATAACATGAGAAGCTTAGGACTATCGCCTAGCAACCACGGAAAATGTAGATTTGGATGGAACTAGCTGTATGTTTTGTTGATGTGCGGACATGTAAGTCTTCCCTTTTCTTTAGGGATGCCACGGCTGGGGATTGTGACACTCAAATGGGTCAGAACACCAGATGGCGCCTGCAGTATGATGTCTACCAATACTTCCTACCCGAGAACAACCTCAATGAGTCCACCTTAATAGCCCATCTGCAGAGAATGTCCACCATATCCCAGGTTTCCGCTAATGGCAAGAAGGTAACTGCTGGTTAAGCACTGTAGCTATTGTGTTGCTGAGGTCCTGTGCCTAGGTGTATCAAAACTTAAGAAAAAACAAATGTAATATATTTCAGCTTGCAGTCCTTGTGGTGGCTGCTTTTAGTTTTCTGTTTGTTCTTTTTTTTTTTGTTATCCTGCTAGTAGCACACTTCCTCCCCAATGGTGACACACTCACTCGTCACACTGAATCTATGGAGTAGTAGTGTTGTCACCGCAGCCTACGCTCTTAATTTACAGTAAAAGCACCTACCCCTCTCTTTATTGCTGCAACATGGAAGTAATTGGTTCTGTAGTCGACAGAGATAGCTGGGACAATCTGACTAATAGGAATGCAGCACAGGCAGAGAGCACAGGATGCTGGCAAGATTTCTGGAAGGAGCATCAGGAATTTTTTATTTATTTTTTGCACTTACTGAACAGATAAAACAAAACACATTTAACTGTATATATAACAGACCCAAGAGTGCAGATAAGAGATGTTCATTGTTGGGGTTCACATACTCTTTAAAGAGGAACTTTACCCATATCTTTGAAATTACAACAAAGACACCTTTAGAAATGTTTAGTTATGACAATCTACAAAAACATATAATTCTAGATAATTGCCGTGTTTTTTTTTGCATACCTTATTTTTCTTTTACTCCCCATTTTTCTCCCAGTGACCATTTTTACTGAGGGCAGATTAATATATCTCCCTTTACTTCCTGGAACTCTGGCACATGTGACTAGGACATGTGACCAGGCACATCATCTCAGGAGAGAAAAATGCCTTTCCCTGAGATCTCCTGAGATTTCCCAGCAATACCGATGTAACCTTCCCGGGAGGCAACACTTGGGTACATTACATCATGAATACCCAAGAGGACCAGGAAATGGAAAAACAATAATTGTAAATAAACTAAAAATTAACTAATGAGTGTAAGATGATTTCATATCAGCACGAAGAGCTGATTTCTGCCAGTCTTTCTGTTTTCTCTAGGAAAGTGCCTGGACTGACCCTTTTAAAATGACCATAAGTGCTGGATAGTAAGTAATGGTATTATCTAATAAAATCTTGTCATTTTGACAGCTGGCTACCCTAACATCCAATGACCGGACCACCATGTCCTTCTCATCTATTCCTGGTCAAGGAGTCGTATACAATGTGATTGTACGAGATCCTCTCCTGTACACGTCTGCAGCCTATGTGCCCGTTCACACGTATGCCTGTAACTTCACAGCAACTATGGACAACTGCCACACACTGGGTGGGTATGGACATTTTATTGCTCAGCTGGTATATGTACACCAGGGACTGCTTGTCAGTGCTCAAGGGGTTCCATCACATGTCCGTATGATCAGCTGTTTAAAAAAAAAAATAAGATTTAGGACCCATTCACACTAGAGCATACTCTTTATGGTTCTTAAAATGTACGTGCATTGTGTGCGTTGTGTAGGGATGGTGCAATGCATTATTACAACGCTTCGTACAGTTTACATTTTCCCCTTTTTTTAGATCTTGAAATGTCACAAAATGACACTTCAGCTCTATGTACAAAGCGTGTGACAGCTTGCAGAGTTGTGTTAACACACATTTGTGTGTGCTGTGCCCCGTCAAAACGCAGATGTTTTCAACACGCACCACCTACACGTGTGTTGCAAAAAGGGCACATGGACAACAATTGTTTTCTATGTGTTCTTGCATTGAGCCTACATTCATCAATGAAGCTCAATGCACCTGGTGTACATGAGCCCTTTTTCCAGCGAAAGGCGTTTTTCTGCTCGCAACAAAACACTCAGGTGTGAACTGGGCCATAGAAAGGAATGGGGTTCCTTGTCTTGAGCATTTTCTTGCACTTTGCTTTGAGCGACAAAACGCCTGGGTGTGAATGGAGACTTAATGTGTACTAGGGATGTACCGATACTAGTATCGATGCCGAGTATTTGGGCGAGTACTCGTACTCGCCCAAATGCTCCGATGCCTAGCCCGATACTTCCATTATCAGGAAGCTGGGCAGCGCGTCATTACACAGCGCCTGACTTCCTGATTGGCCAGAAAGCTGGCTCCATGCTTTCTCGTCACCTAGTGACGAGAAGCATGGGGACGGCTTCCCTGCTAATCAGGAAGCCGGGTGGCGAGTCTTTATAGGCTGCCTGGCTTCCTGAATGGGACTTCCTGTACTTGGTATTCGGTATCGGCGAGTTCCCGGAAAAAAAAATACCGGTACTCGATACCGGTATCGGTGCATCCCTACTGTTTACCAAAACCGCAAACTGGATTTGTTATTTAAAAGTGAAAGTCTTGGTAATCATGGATGTTCACATTGGGTGTTTAAAGCTGCCCAATAGCCCATCGAACATGAAGACATATCGTTCACTCTGTCATGAATGGCAAAATACTAGCAATCATTTACTAGACAAAACCCTTTGACTAAAAATGGAACCTGGGACTATTGAAGGGAGACCCCATATCGAGGAAGCCAGTGGGAAAATGAGCCTCCCACCACAATACCTTGATTAATGATTATTAATGTATTCATACTGGTGTACATAGCCACTGGCTTTGTAATCTGTAAGTTCAGTAGTGTCAGCATTTGATCTGCCAGACACATTTGGCGCCCTTTTTGTGGTTTTACTGTTAACTAGTTTTTCAACTTTGTATCTTATTTTTAATTTTTTCAGGGAGCGTTTTAACAAAAATTTTCTTCACCATCTTTGCCTTCCTGGGCCTCTTCGTCTGTTTTGTCGGGCACCGTTTTCTCAAGACAGGTGAGTGCCCAGGGCCTGAGTGTCAAGTTAGCTAATGGGCTGAATGACAACTTAATAGCGACACACTGATTTGTTTTTGTTTTCCTAGGTTTTTTCTTTATTGGTTTTATCATCTTTGGGTTCCTCATGTTTGTTCTGCTCACCAGAGTCACACCCCTTAATTACAGTGGTAAGTTTTTTGTTCCCAGAAGCATACTCTCCGTTTTCATTTGTACTTCTTTGCGGACATTGTCAGTTGCAGCAGTTGAAAATATAGGCAACTCTGGGACTGGGTCATGTTATTTTACTTGCGAAAGTAACGTGGTGATGATTATTGTTTATGTATTTGGCAGATCGCCTGGCCTTGACGGCCTTCACTGGAGTTATTGGGGGTCTACTGCTGGTGGGGTATTGGTGGAGATTCGGTTTCGTCTACATCTGTATACTTCTGGTGGGGCTGGTTTTGGGATTTCTGGTTTCGTCAATTGTCTTCTTCACTCCTATAGGTACAGTATGGTATCACTGTGTAAAGTGACGTGGTGCATTGTAGGCTACTTCTGTTCCTGAGAAAGTCCTTGGGCTAGTATGAGAGGAGGTTTAAAAGTTTAGTTGTGGCTTTTTCAGTTCCCATTTTAATGCGTGCATATCCAGTGTGACCGTAAAGACAACCATCGTTTTCATGGTGAGCAGACTTAGAAGTAAGAGCTGTACATGTGGTCAGTTTAGAAAGTCGGAGAGAGATTTAGTATTCAGTTTCATGACCTTTCAGGATTTGAACTTTGCTTTTATAAACTGAGTCTGATTCCAAGCAGCAAAACATGCACCCAAATTAAAAAAAGGGGCACAAATGTTACATTTGGAGACACTGTCATCACAGCCACGTTTTTCAGCTGAATACTGCTACCAAGTTCGGTTACTCGCCCAAATACTGTTAATGGTATCGGTGAATCCCTAGTATTTGCAGATAGACAGGTGCACATTTGAAATCTGTAAACCATCTGCAGTGTACAGCCAGCATGTAAAATACCGCACATATGCAGGATCAGCAATGTGATTACTGTGGCTGCAGGGCACCACAGGTGTCCCAAACAAGATGGTGGCCCGCTGCAGAAATTTAAAAGCATGGTTGGGACCTTTCCAGTGGTATTGATAAAACCGATAACACAAGGGTTGAAAGAAAAAAAAGATAAAAACTTTTTTCCTTTTTTTTAAAAATGTTATTTACATAGTTAGTCAGGTTGAAAAAAGACAAGTCTTAGTTCAAAGAATTTTTATTGAGTTTTCAATAGTGAAACAATGAAACAGATAAAGTCAATGTATAAAACAGAGGTTGCATGCATGCCAAACTAACACAACCACAAAATATAATAATTACAGAACTGCCTGGAAACATCGAAAGAGGTCAGAATGGCCACTTAGTAAATGCATACAGCAATCCAATCAGCTTCAGCGGCCTCTAAGCAAAGAAGTGGTAGAGAGTAGGAGAAGAGGGGGATAAGACTGAGAGAGGGTCGATCTTTGGGTCACTGAGTCTGTCTGTTGGAACAGTTTAGGGTCAGGCTGAAGGTAAAGTGGAATTCAGAGGTCCAAAAGACATGTGAAAGGATGGTGGTTGGAAATAACGAACCCAATGATCCCAAACTTTACAAAATCTCACCATACTAGCAGTCAGACATGCTGTGAGTGTCCCATTAACAAATGCATGGTTCCATCTTGTCTTCACCTTGGCAAAAGAAAGTGAGTCAGTCAACTTTATTCATCTGCTATTGTTTGTTTGGCTGCTGTGAAAACATCCAATTAGAGTTTTTAGTCTTGCTTTTTGTGTAGCACTGTGGTCAGATAATTGACGAGTGCCTCCACATGGTTCAAAGGTACAGTAGATCCCAATAAAGTCAGACAGAAACTCTTCAAAAGATAACTTTTCCTTTTGTACCATTATCCTTTTAAATTTTAAACTGTTTATTCCTAAAACTGTATTGAGAACCCCGGGACACAACAAGAGGTTAGAATTCGTAGGGAGTATTTCGCTGTGAAAGTTTAGAATTCCCTCCCACAGGTGGTGATATCTGCTGATAACATTAATACATTCAAGAAACTTCTGGATGAGTTTCTTCTCCCACAGAATCTACAGGGCTATGGGAAGTGTCAGAGCCAGATAAACACACGCACACGCACGCACACTCGCATACATAGGTTGGACTGGATGGACCTTGGTCTTTATTCAATCTTACAAACTATGTAACTATGTATATGTAGAGAAGTCTGGAATAAACAAAAGTTGGCATTCATTCCAGACAACAAATCCAACAATTGGATCTTTTTGCAGTTCCGAGTCAACTTGAAAGCTGGATGCTTTCTCACAGTTCTTTTGACTTTTTTATTTCTTGTTTGTAGGAATGGAAAATGTAAATTCTACTTCTTCATATTCTGTATGTCCCCTCATCATCCTCATACAAAGATACCAGCAGAGAACATAACAATTCTGTCTAGCCCACACTATCAAATCTTATTATTGTGGAAAACATGGTGGTTTCCAGTGATTTTTCTTTTTCATTATTTATCTTAATACTTTGGTTAATTGTGTGTCATCTGAGCTCTTTGTTCTCTCTCACAGGGGATTTTACCACTTTCCGCAATGACACCGTGTTCTGGCTTACCTTCACTTGTATTGCACTGCTGGTGTCAATGGTTCTGCTTCCTTTCCCGCGAACCGTAAGTATTTGGCATCTTACTTAGGGATTTTTTAAAACTTTTTTTTTTAACTTCTTTTTTTTTGTTTGTTCCTAAAACACTTTTGGTATGCTTAGGACATTGTGTAAGGTACTAGCACCCAGCTTGTGGCATTTACTGTGTGGCCCCTAAAACAGTAGTCTGTGTTTTTCCTTTCCTAGATGCTTAATTTCTTGCTTTCTTTAAAATCTTTTTTTTTTTCTGTGCTGTCCATTCCTTATATCGTGTTTATGTTTTGTCTTCCCCACTGATCTTTTATGAAGGATCTTGTTGAGGAAAATATCATATGTGGCACAAGAAATGTATAAGTGGACTGGATTGGAGCACACATGTGGAAGCATGCCTTGAATATCCAGTGGCTTGGGCCACCTCTTGTAGCATGGCTGCGGCCTCAGTCCACCTCTTGTAGCATTACATTTACTGAATGTGATATTGCAGCTCTTTTGGTGTGTGTGTTTTACATACCGTTTCCCCAAAAATAAGACCTACCCCGAAAGTAAGACCTAGCACTATATTTCAAGATTCCTGTAATATAAGACCTACCCCGAAATAAGACCTAGTTTGGTGGTAGCATGTGAGGGGGAACTTGAAGAGCAGGAGAGATGGTATCAGCCTGCAGGGACAAACTGTATTAAGGGGATGACGGGGGACTCCCTCCGGCCAGCGCAGTGACAGGGAGCACTCCAGTACCATACTTCACCAACTGCTGTCCCCCTGAAGGCACTGCTTAATGTAATGGTACTGTACTGTATTGTGTACTAGTAAATGGTACCGTACTTTACCGCGCTGTCCACTGTCTGATGTCCCCTCTGCTGAACCGCTGGTACCACTGTCCCTGATGGCAAAGCATACCAGAGCTGTAGAAAGCAAGGCTGCGGCGGTGGAGGGAGCAGAGCCGCATTAGCAGATACTTAATCTATAGCGCCGGTTACTGTGACAGGTGGAGTGATTCCAGATAACTTTAGATTGTTGTACATTTTGTTGCACAGTAAAAAAAAAAAAAAAGACATCCCCTGAAAATAAGACCTAGCGTGTTTTTTTTGGACACCCCTCTGAGTGCTGCCCACCTAGGATAATGCTTACCTCTCCCTGAACTGGCAATCTTTATTCCAGGGTGGTTTCTCTTCAGACTGTTCCTGTATGCCGTGACCCCTTTTATTCCGTTGGACAGGTTGTACTCATGGCAGCCTCTAGTGGTCCTTTAGAGTACAGCACTAAGGACTGAATGGAGTTGTTGCGCATGCCCACTATGGAAAGGAGCTAGCTGGGACCATGTTGAAGGAAAGATTGCTGGATCGAGGAGAGGTAAGTATTGTCCAAAGTGAGCTGCACTCAGGAGGGAGAAGAGGCGATTTATTAAACAACAACTCTACTAAAGTGGAAGTTGTATTTTGAGTTTTGACTGCAGCAGAGAGAAATCCTTTCACTAGGCTGGAGTGCTAGGGCTGTATTTGCATGCATGATATAGATTGATTGGGGGATGGATAGAGGGATTGATTGCTGGAGAGATCGAGAAATTGCTTGATAGATATGCATAGAGGTACCAGCACATAATCACATGTAAATGCCTTGGTGGTCCACACAGTGAAAGTTAACAACAATAGGTACAGGATTTCCCATGGAGGATGATGAAGAAAAGATATTTGCTTTATTACACTGACGTTCTCGGCAAGTCGCGCTCCGAAACATTGTAATAAAGCAACTACCTTTCCGTCACCATTCTCCATTGAAAGTCCTTTTGAGTGCCTCTTGTACCTATATATGTGCTCTCTTTGCTGTTAATCGGCCAATGATTTTCCTAGAAATAACATGGTATAAACTGTGTGAACATCCTGTTTGCTGTGTGATTTCAGACTAACTGGCTTTACTTTCCCTTTCCCTTTAGCTGAATATTTTGTCCTGCAGCATTGTTGGCTCCTACGCAGTTGTGCTGGCTATAGACAGTTACCTGTACACAAGTCTCAGCTACATTACTTTAAACATCCTCAAGCGGGCGCTGAACAGTGAATTCAGTACAGTGTACACCAGCGTGCCTTTCCAGACTAATGGTAAGAGCGACAGGAACCTTCACATAATGGAATCTGTAGACAATGTAAAGTTTTAGTTTTACATCCATACTGTATATGATCAGCTTGAAGTGGAATTCCAGGCCAGTGGAAGTATTAAAGTCTCTGTCAGGTGTTGATTGCGGCCTGTGTTTCCACGGGAGATATTTCCATTTACATCCTGATCATACTGCAGCCTTCACTTCAGTCTTGTATAGTCTTAAAGGCTCCTCTCCTTGATTGAGGCTTACTCTGATTTCACTTCTCATAGTGTGCATTAAATGCCGCAGCAAGTCAGATGGAGCCCACCCTGCTAACCTCTTCCCACCGGCCATGATCTGCCTGCATCGGATAGAACAGCAGAGAGGCCCAGTGATGACATCATTGGGTCTAAAATAAATTATGTAATGAAAACAGAAAGGGAGGGAAAGGAAGAACCAGGCAAGGCCAAATGTAAGCAGATTAAACTTCAGCTTTAAAAGAACTATGGGGGTAAACTTTTTATCCCATAGTTCCCTTAAGGGTCACAGGAGAACATATTCTAACGTCCTCCCGTGACCCAAAGTATAAAGCGAGCTATTGCTCACTATATACCGAGATCGCCGCAGCCGAGACGGATCCCGACAATGCTGTTGAGATCCACCCAGCTGGCTGATTGACAGCTGGCTCTACCTATCTAGAGGCAGAGCCAGCTGTGCCCGCCCCCTCCCCGTCCGTTCGTCCAGTCAGAGGGGAGGGGGGAATCCCTGCTGGGAGCGGTGACAGACGTTCACGCCTCACTGCAGGGAGATGATCGGAAAGTGAATGAGCGACGGTATGCGATCGCTCACTTCCTAAACTATAGAGCCGACGTGTGACAGTCTCATTGTCACTGGTCGGCTCGAACTATGAGGTTGAGTGAAAATCACTCAGCTCATAGTTCTCCTTTAGTTATTAGGCCCATTGTTAGGTATGGGATTTGTGTAATGTGAATATTGATAATTATGAAGTTTCGGGTTGTGGTTCACAGACATAACATGCTGTTTCTTCCAACAGATTTCATCATTATCGCTTTGTGGGCAGTCCTTGCGCTTAGCGGAGCAGTGACCCAGTTTTACAGAGAGCGCGAACAGCCGCTTTTCCCGCCCACCCCGTATGTGATTTGGAAGAGGGACAGAGAGAGACGGATAACGAATATCCTGGATCCCATCTACCACACGCCACCACTGAAGGAACGCTTTCTGGCTAGCCTGGCTAGATTTAGGGATCTCTTCCGCAAGGAGCAGCCTCTGGGCGAGAGAACGCCGCTACTACTATAGCTAGTAGGAGGTGCCTAGCTGACCGCGAGAGACTTACAGGAAACATGTTCCTGGGTGGGGAACCATACCTATCTGGAGTTGAAGCTGGATAGGTGGAGTCCAGTACAGGAAACTGTCGCACAGCGCCATCTTCCGCCCACTTCCTGTCATGCATTTTGGACAAGACAATAAGGTTTACAGTATTGGGCCTGAACAGCAGAGGAAGACATGACCGGGTAGCTAGGCTGTGCCTTCTTTTCAGCAGCCTTTAATTACACGGCATCCAGAATCTCTCCGATTTTTCTTCGGCCCTAAAGGAAAGCTTTTTGTTGCCCCTTAGCGCTCAGATTCTCCTTTTCATTCTCCCATACTGCACTGGAAATATGAAAGGGAGAATCTGGTTTCCTTCCAGCGCTTTCACCTGAGACATCCCGAAAGTGAGGGGCTCACAGGGTCTTGTGATGCGAGGGTTTCCTTGTTAGGGACGCGGGTTCCAGAACACGGAGTGTGCTAAACCTTTATAAACGTTTCAGTGGAAGCAGCCATTTCTTAAATTACCGCCTAGTTCAAGGACAGTGAAGCGGAACCCGGAATGCAGGCTGAGTCTGAGAATTGCTGCTTCTCTTGGAGCCCTTGCACACAAGTGGTTTTATAGGGGACAGAGTCCCCCATAAAACCGGTGGCAATATAGGCCCAGGCGGCACCAGCAGTGAGCAGTACAGGTATTTTGACAAGAGTGTGGAATCTGAGGGCAAAGAAGGCGGCACATGCTCATTACAACAAGTGGGTTCATGTATCTGTGGCTAACGACGTGTCACAGTGGTTGACAAAACCTAAGTTTTGAGTGTTATTCTTACAGCATGCTGGGACTTGTAGTTCCCTAACTGTTAGAGATCCACGGTTTGCTGGCCTTCTTGCCATGGGCCCTTGAAGAGTGAATACAATGACCACCATTCATCATGTTGTTCCAAGGACTTCTGTTATGTGATGGCACTGTTTAGTACATGGCTACCTCTCTCCTCTGTCTGTATACCACTATAATGTCTCCGGAGAGACAAAATCTGAGAACACTGCCGCTGTGTCCACCATGCTGTCTTCTAATAACCACTCTCTCTTCTCTTTTTCATACACAGTATTCTTTTGTATAATACAGAGACATGCACTGGGAATTTATATACTTTCTGAACTACTTTTTTTTTCCCCCCCAAAATAAAATTATGTTTGCAGAAAAAGTGTGTTTTGTAGTCATCCCTTGTAGTGTTATCCCTCAGCCAGTCTTTGAATCTCCTCCATGTCCAGGCCTGTAAGGAACTACTGAGCTCAGTGCTATTCGCTTCTGCTGTGTTTGGCTCTGCACTGTGACAGCCTGCAGAGTTTGCTGGAAGAGGACAAGCTTTTCTTCTCAGTCTGTGGCTGCTTGCTAAAGAAATAAGAGAAAATTGCAAGACTTTGAACATAATCGGGTTTAAAAGTTCCCTTTTTAATAGCAAGCCCTTTGCTCTAGACCAGGGGTAGGCAAACGCCAGCCCTCCAGCTATGGTGCAACTACAAGCCCATGAAGTATTGCAAGACTTTGACAGCCACAGGCATGACTCCCAGGGGCTGATGCTTTTATGGGATTTGTAGTTTTACCACAGCTGGGGAGAGAGGCTGGAAGGACCGATCTAAGAACAAGCCGACTCTGCAGTTCGGGTGAGTAGTTTTTTTTTATTAGCACCTAGACAACAATGAGCCCCACTGCAAGGGTTAATAAGTTTTGCCAGGAGTTCTTTAAAATCTGCAGCCTAATAATAATACCTGGTGATTCTGTCATGACGATCCTTGTTCAGATTCTTTTATAAGGCGACAACTCTTCCTTCCTGTTTTCCAATTAAAAGAACTATGGGGTTCAGGCTTTTCCCCATAGTTCTCCTTGGGGTAACGGGAGGACACAAACTAGCGTCCTCCCGTCACCCTAGGCTCCGTATACCGCGAGCTGTAGCTTGCGGTATACTGAGACGCCGCAGTATACCGCGAGCTGCTGCTCACGGTATACTGATACGCTGAAGCGGATCCCGACAATTGTGCCTGGATCCGCCCAGCTGCGTGACTGACAGCTGGCTCTGCCTATCTAGAGGCAGAGCCAGCTGTACCCACCCCCCTCCCCCACCCGTCCCGCCAGTCAGCGCTGGCGGGGAGGGGGGAATCCAGCCCCTCCCCTGTCATGACAGGATTGAGAGGTGAGCGAGCGACGGTATGTGTTCGCTCACCTCCCGATCTACTGAGCCGATCTGTGACAGTCTCATTGTCACAGGTCGGCTAGAACTATGAGGCGAGTGAAAATCACTCACCTCATAGTTCTCCTTTAAGCTCATGCTTTGTCACTCTGGCTACAAGTAGCAGTTTCAACACACATGACACCGGCATAATGCACTGTTGTCACCATCAGGAAACCCACCCACAGAAATGTCATTCAGCCATCGCTAGAGCGCATGGAGATAGGAAGTGGCTGCACAAGATGCAACCAAGGATGGATGTTTAACAAAGAATAAATGTTTATTGAAAAAGAAATGACAAATCTTTATCATACGCGGCACACAGAGCAAATGACATGCGTTTGATTTTAGGGTTTGCATCTACTTTATTTTGATTTTAGGGTTTGCATCTGGGCACCTCCTTTGCACGCTCTCCATATATGACATAATAATTGTATAATCATTGCTTTGAAAGTCTTTATGAAACTTTTGTATGAACAGGAACTGTTTGTGGTCTGTTGGTTTTCCATTCTGTAAAGTGTCACATCTACTGCTGATCACACCCACTCAGGTGCTAACCCGCTCCTCCGTCTGTTTCCTCCCTGATAACGGTTTGTGTGACACTTGTTGGCGGTGGCGAGGAAGTTGGTTCTCCACCAGACAGTCCTCTGTTACAGCAATTGCCCAATTCGTGACACGTCCGACTTCATTAGGCCGCTAAAGGGTTTTCTTGTTTTGTTTTTTTTCCAAAAAATATTCCACCCTCATACTTCAGTGAGGGAGATGAAAGCAGTTCATCATTAGCTCAGTTGGTGGAAAAAGTAAACGCAGTGTGGACTGACAGTGCTCATAAAGTAAACCTGCATGTCTAAATTCTAAATGTCATCTATGATTTAATGTATTAATGCCATTTCAAAAGTTATAACCGGTTTTACCCAGTGTGCCTGCAATCAGGCCCTTCCTGTTATGGGGTTACAACTGTCTCCCAATTGTGCTCCTGCGTTGTCACCCTGCCATACATGCTCCTGGTGGGGACTACCTGCGGCCATGCCATTACATATTGTGCAGGCACTGTGGTCAGGAATCCGGTCCTGAGAGATGAGCAGCCCACATTACAGTGAGTGCATGTAGATGAGAAAGAAACATAAGGAAATGGTAGCACTGAGATAGAAAAAGATAAAACCAGTATTCTAAAAGAAAACTACACAATTATTTGATGCATATAATGGGGTCACAAGGGGGGTGCGGCCCCCTTGTGACCCCATAGAAAACCAGCTGCACTCCTTACCGGAACATTGGAAGCCCTGCAACAGCAGGTGGGTGCTTGTAGCGACCACGGACTGCACCGCGTATAGTACAAGAGTGTAAAGTAAATGTCACCAGCACACCAAAAGTATTTCAGCAAAAGTCAGTTTATTGACACATTGCCATTCAGTACAAGCGCTTTCGGGGCCTCAAGGGTACCCCTTCATGTGTCATTCTGAGCCTGATCAAGGGGTACCCTTGAGGCCCCCAAAGTGCTTGTACTGAATGGCAATGTGTCAATAAACTGACTTTTGCTGAAATACTTTTGGTGTGCTGGTGACATTTACTTTACACCAATGGTGACACCACCTCTGAAAAGTCATGCACTCAGTCATGGACCGAGAGCCCAACAGTTTCGGGAGAGAGGAGGGGACACGGCGACAGGCCTCATCCTGCCAGTTGACTGTCCCCTCCTTTCTCTGCCCGTGTCCATCACCAAGATGGCTGCCGGCAGGAATCAAGATCGCCGCACATGCTCGATGACGTCACGGCAGGGTGTCACCCGGTAAGCACTCCCTGGGTTACACCCGGCCTTGGTACGCCCCTGGATACATAGTAGCAAATTATGTGTGATCACTTGAGCCCTGATTCACACCGAGGCGTCAGCGTTTTCGCACATAGAAATGCTTCAATGTGCGTACAGTAAGTCGCACATTTTTATGAGCAGATTGTGACAGAGATGTAAATGGGCAAATCACGCAAAACCATTTGCAACGTGCATTTCCTATTGACTCTATGGGGACAAAACGAGCTGTAATCTGCCGAAAAGAAGCTCGTGTACTTTTTCCATTGACAAGCGTTTTGCTTATTGTGACAAAACCCTCAGGTGTGAACCGGGGCCGAAGGAATGAATGGGATTTTTTTTTTGTGATGCATTTTGTCCCGCTTATTCAGCTGCGCCAATACACTCAGTGTGAACCACGCCTCAGGCTTTAGATCTACTTCAAAGTTGACCTATAGAATTAAAGTTGTACCATTTGCGTTGAGGTCTGCTGCTACACCCACTGCAATAGTATGGGCATGTGTAGGTCTGCCCCTTTGGACTCTCAGTTGACACTGCTTGTGATGGGTGCTCCAAATGGCCAATTGGGAGTAAACTGATACCTGACATTGGCCCACAGAGAAGTTTGATGCCCTGGAATATCCCACAGGATTGCTTTGAAATCAGGCAAATCAGCCAAACTTTCCTTTGTCTGCCTAAACATTCCAGGTGCCTAATGGAGGTGTCCAGTTCCAGCTCAGAGCTCAATGCAATGGGTGACCCTTGTTCTTAGCCATTTGGCACATTGCAAAAGGCACTCAGCTCCCCCCATGCTGGAGGGTAATATGTACATATGACTTCCCCAGGGCCTTGGGCACCTAATGCTATTGGTAGGCACCCTTTTGATTTCCAACTCATTAGCCACCAATTGGACTTGATGCTTCCCCATCAAGACATGTGCCCCTGAGTGCCCAGGCCTCAGATCAGAAAATCACTGTTTAAGATTCTGCATAACATATGCAACAAATGTTTTCTCCTTATCCCCTCAGCCAGATAAGCTAGAGTCCATGTAGGTACATATCAATGACAAGTTTCCTATATAAAGAACCCCTCTTTCCTGCCATACACCTTTATTAGCGACCCAAGCTCCCCTATCAAAGCAGGAAGTCCACACCTGTGTCAGCTTCAGAGCTTACACCGGGTTAATGACACTATTCACTGGCTGGTGCTTGGGCCTGATCATTGACCATAAGGGACAGCATCCTGAGGAGGTCACATGCTCAAACACACTGAGAAAACTGCATATTTTTTAGGTGCATTTGACAGAGTGGTGGGGTAAAATAGCAAAAGTAAATAGGGGGCGGGGTTATTCTTTCAAGAGAACCTGCCACTTTGCCCAATAACATCTCTGATGTGGGGGACTTTTTAAAACATGGTTGTTGTCCTTTAATGCAAGCTTGAAATACTAACTGGGTTATTGCAGTAGGCTCCAACTGATGTGTTCGCTCACACTTAGTCCCCATTCACACCATCTCGTTCTGTGAATATGCAACAAACTCAGAAAAAAGCCCACAAAGTGCATTCAAAACGTGCAATGTGCTTGCAGTGCTATTACTAGTTCATAGCACCCCAAACACGGCTGGGAAAATGAGCAGTTTCCGTGTGTGTTAAACCGTGTGGGAAAAATGCGGAATGCTTATAGCAGGTATTGTTATATGAGCTACTTTTCCCGCATTTGGCACCCATAGAAATCAATGGGGACGTGCTTTCCTGCTTTACAATAGTGTGAATGGGGACTTATGCTTCTTCCCTGTGTGTGTGTGTGAGGCCGATGTTCTGATTGGCTTCCCCTTTCCTGAGTCGGTGAAGGGGCGGGCCTTGTACCTCCAGCCCGCCCTTTGTGAGCTCCTTGCTGTCTCTGCCAGAAGCTACAAAGCATCATGTGACAAGTGGATGTAGTACCATGGGAAGCTTTTAGAACCTTAGCATAAATGTAATAAAACCCAGAGTAGTGGTAATTCCAGTGAATTTCCATCTTCCAACTTTAGCAGCGTTGCAGTGCTTCCTGGATAGCTGATTACCAATGTTATTTGCTGGAATTGCTCTTCAGAAGGAAATTACTCGCTCAGGAAGACATAACCCATTGACGTGGATCATTCTGGTGCCTGGGCTGCGGGCTTATTCCAAAGGTGTCTGCCTATCCATCAAAAAATAAATAAAAATGAAATAACTGGCCAGACATAGTGAATCGGTAAACTGAAATGCGCAGATTGCACCGGGTTTATTTTACAATTAAAATAGTGGTATCTGAACACAATCACTGACAGGCGCACGACATGGTACAACACCGGAATGACACGTACACGTATAGTCCACAGAGACAATAAATTAAATACTCATGTATGTTTTTGGCTTGCAGGCTGGGAAGGGGGTGGGATGCAGAAAGAGGACAGCCATCTTTACAGGAGAGGGTCACTGAGGTGTCAGGCAGCTAATATGATTGGGGGAGAATATACATTGATGACATTTCTTGCCTGCAGACCACTCTGGCTAGTGGGAGAATCTTTTTAAAGCCCAATTTAAATCAGCGATACCGAGTGACACCCCGCAGTGACGTCACCACGTGCGTGTGCGGTCATCTGATTGATACCTGCCGGCGGCCATCTCGATGATGGATGCCGGCAGAGACAGAGGTTCCCCTCCTCTCTCCTGAAACTGTTGGGCTCTCAGTCTACGACCAAGTGCCTAACTTTTCAAAGGGGGTGACACCAAAATGACTGCCAGTCATTTTGCTGTCACCCGGGTGCGGGCCGCACCCCCCTTGTGACGCCACTGCCTTTAATCAGCACGGACTTGTTCCCCATGGCCCCAGGACTGGAGTGACCAAAGCGCCTCACACTGGGCAAGCAAGGTAACCACTAATATAAGTGCTGATGATGTCACAATATGGCTGCTTCTGCTGTACCTAACCACTATGTGAACCTTTAAAGGGGGGATTTCCATGGCTTTGGTTTACATCCCTGTGGATCCTTCCGTGTAATAATTTGGCCTTCTGTATAAGAAAAACAAAAAGAGCTTCACGGCCCTCAACTGTGAGTAGAGGAGACCCCTCCAGAAGCCGTACACACCCTGCATATATGTCAGCGTCCCCGTGTCACTTGCTGCATCTATAGTTTACTGATCATGCAATGTTACGAATCCTCACTTCCTCTTTCCTGGAGGCTTACTGTGGGAGCAAACGGCTACTGGCCACCTGCATATGGAGTTCTCACCTACTATACTGGAATGGCAGTCTATATGCTCAGTTGTGGTCTTCCCAGTCACTGGCTTATGTAGCACCAACAGTGACCTGCCATTCCTTATTCTGCCCACAGCACCCCCTGCTGGCTGATAACTGGAATTACAGCACTCAATGCTTTTTAGAAAAGGGAGGGGGCATAGGACAGGACTACAGGGCACCGCCTCCCTACTACATATAGGTAGGTGTGGTCCACAGGGGTTACTAAGACTGTAAAATGCACAGGAAGTTAGAAGCTCATTAGAATTCTGGCAAGATTAACACATATTTTCAGATATAAAAAAATGCTTTCAATGGTGTATTTAATAGACCTCAAGGGGGCAAAGAAGAGAAGTTCCTTGTTAGGGTTTCCATACACTTTATATGTACCATACAATAAAAGGAAACCAGTAGTGAGACACCTATGTGGACTACCATTGCCGGCCTCCTAGCAATGCCAATAGTCTGCTTGTACCTGACTACTGTTATCTGCATAAAGCAGGTCTGACCTCCATGGGGAAGGGGGGGGGGGAGGGTTAATGCCAACAAGCTGAATCCCCTGTATACTTTATATACCTCTCAGGGACCCCAATAGGGAGATTTCTCAACTAGAAGTCCCAAACCTCCCCAGTGGCTGAGACCATAGGAAGCAAAATGGTTATGATTCACTATAATCAGTATACACAAATAACTGGAGAGTTCAGCGGCCAGAGAGTGACAGCTTTGTCATGGCAGAGACACCCAATTCCAATGGTCAATCCCGCCAATGGAGCATCATAAGGGGGGGAAAGCTGGTGAGAGCTTCTGCCTATCAGTGCCAACCGAGAACCAAAATCTGGTTTGGGTGGCTTTGACCTTTAAAGCAAACCTGACCTGGTCTAAAATATGTCTACGGTAGTAAAAAATGCTTAAAATCCAGAGCTTGTACTGCCTGCTGAGGTCCTGGCATCTGACAGGTGAATGATGGGGGAAGGCTTAGCTTTAGGAATGGTGGGAAAAGCTTTAGGAAAAGTGGGTGCCGCTCCCAGTACCCTTGCGGCTAGCATCCCTTAATAAGCTGATAGAAGGAGCAGGTCGTAAAGTCTTCAAACCAACAGTGCTTGCAGCCCATCAGCTAACAGTCACTGTCAGAATACAAAGGAAACAGTGAGGGATTACGCCCGCGGGTTGAATAAAAAAAATATTGAACGGTGTATATTTAAGGCTGCATGTACAGCTTCCGCACAGTTAGCTGTCATGCTGGCCAGGGGCCTGAGGGGTAAGGCGCCACCCCCGCCAGGGGGCCCGAGGGGGAGGGTGGCGTCCCACCTATCTGTTGGCTGAAGGATTAGAACTTTTCTTAAAGTGTCTGTGTTTCCACTATAGGAATTCCACTACACTCTCTGTCCTGGTGACAGTTGTCACATATGAAAGTGAGAAGAACAGAGTGAAATCTTTCAATGGGGACACCTGTCCAACTGTCTTACAGGGGATTCCCCTCACCCTTTTGATTACGCCTCCGTGCAGGAAGTGAGAGGAAAGCTCCCCAATGGTGACACAAACAGCAATATAAAATGATGTATTGTCTAAGTTTTCACTGCTCCATCCAGAACTCCATTTTATTGAGTGCCGTTATGGTTTATGGAATCAATGATCCCCCCCACCCCCCTATAAAATACACAGCTGACGGCATACTTGAAGGAATGTAATGACCATCTCGTCTCGTAGCACTCATAACACTTCCGTACGCGCAATATAAAAATACTTCATACTCTATCTACACAGCTCTTTAAAAAATAGCGCTTCAGAATTTAGGTTCCCCCCCCAAAAGCTAAAATATCAGAAAACTCTACAATGCCCTATAAATAAATTGCGCCGTCTCCGGCGAGCAGTAAAATAAGATTGCCGCTCTGAATGGACATCCCGCAGGCTTGTCAGGTTCCATGCGAAACGCATCGGGATTCCTGCGCGTCTGGGCCCCGGGTGAATTGTCCGTTTTCCAGTGTACAAGTAGAAGACAGTAGTCACTTTAAACAACAGATTTCACAGAATTTGGCTTGTTCCTTTACGAGGGTCTGTTCCGTCCAGGCGGAAGGAGGCGGGGCTTCAGCTTTTCCGTAAATTGTGGTCCGTGCTGTTGACGAGGGCTGAAAGGGAGGAGCTTTCCGGAGATTCATCCTTTCTGAGATTCAGGAAGGATTCCCGTGTGATCTGGAGGATCTCACGTAAACCTTTGTTCTCCTGCTGTTGGGGAACAAAAGAAACAATGAAGGTCAAATGCAGCTTCTATCAACCTTTATAACACAGAGGGACCCTAAAAATCACTTCCAGATGTCAGGACCCCTGCTAACAATTACTAGATGAAGAGCTCAAGGTCCAATAAACTGATACAAGAATAAGGAATGTGATGTGCTCAGCCTATGTAAAGTCTTGGGGCTGCAACAACATTTTAATTCAGGAATTATAATGAAATGAAACAATAAATGGACAGAAAATCTCCGATAGTCAAAATTGTGTCCCCTTACACTGAGGGTTAGTGAAATGCTTCCATTGATTGGTGGTCAGTAGAGAGGGCCAACCCTTAGACTGGTTGTCAATGGGCAAAGAATCCTCTTACATTGATGGTCACTGGAAGAAGGTCCCCATTACAATGGTGGTCAGTGGGAAGATCATTGCGGTCAACGTTTACTTACTTGAGAGGCAGAATTGCTAATTTCTCAAGGAACCCCAGGCAATCTCTGGTAGATGTCTATGGAACCCTGGCTGAGAAAGCTTGTTTTGTCTTTTTATTTCTTTATGGGGGTCTGGATGTGGTTAGTGGACACTTGATGCAGACCCCCCCCATGTAGCTGTGCAGCAACAGATCCCTTCTAATAGTGATCTCTTGCTGGCAGCAATCAGCCAGCAATAGATCACTATAGCAGTCATCTGTTGCTGAAGGGATGCAATGCACAGAGCGGTAACAACTCTTTCCCGGCCTCCATACTCAGGAGGAAGTGCTGTGACATCACTACACTCCCAATGGAAACAGAATTCGGAAGCATAGTGCATTAGCGGAGAGAAGGTGAGTATAGATCGGCTTTATTTTCAATTACATAGAAATATAGAAACAACTTGAGTAGCAATTTTATCTTTACACGAAGAACTATGGAGCACCGCATTTCAGCTGCCGAAACATATGGGCTGAAAAAGGGAAAGTGCCATCTTTCGACAGAAATTGGGGTGCATCCATAGTCTCTCTCCTCCCCGCTGTGCGCTGCTCTGTGTCCCCTGACACAGCGCAGCGTCCAGCGAGAAGGAGAGAAACTGTCAGGAGCCAAGCGGGGCAAGGAGAGCGCTGTGAGAGGCTGGCGTCTCTCCTCCCACACCACTCAGCCTCCTGTGACAGATTAGGAGAGCGATATGGGGACGGAGACAGTTGCCAGTGACGTCACAAGAGGCTGGGCTCTCCTCCCGCACCGCTCGCTCAGCATCCTCAGAGATCAAGAGAGCGGTGTGTGGGCGGAGACAGCTGTCACTGGAGACCGAGCCGGCGGTGAGGGGGGAGGAATTAGCTGTGAAACTAGACCGAGCTCTCCTCCCTGCACCGCCGGCTCAGCTGTGACAGCCGATCCAGGATGGAGAGCGGGTACAGTCAGTGATCACTGAATGTTTGTAAATACCTGCAGATAGTATGTTACTATGTCCCAGTTATGAATGAATAGGAAGTTATCTACATCACTTCCTGTTCATTCACGATTGTGTACATGGTAACTCATACTATATCCACAATGTATGGAATCAACAGGAAGACTCAGTATAGAGGCTTCCTGTTCATTCAGTGCTGGGGCTGCAAAAAAAGAGATTGGGGACTCCGTGTTCTCAATCTTTACCTATTGTTGAGACCCCTGATATTTCCCCCAAAGACCCCAACAGTAAAAGCTAAAAAATACAAATATTTAATAAAAATAAATTAAAAAGTTTAGAAAAAAAAAGAAATAAAAATAAAATATTTAAGAAAAAATGGTTAAAAAAATTATTTTTGGTTTCGGCCGGACATTTTTTTATTTCCTGTTTCAGTCTCAAAATGTCATTTTGGTGCATCCCTACTAAGAACATATGTCACAACCGAAATGGAAGCAGCCATGACGCACCTCGAGTTTTAGGATCCTGTCGGATTCCTGGCCGCCACATTGTTCATCGATTTCAATCGCTCGCTTCATCACTGCCGTCATCTCGGTGATTTTTTCCACATGGGTCTGCAAGTCCTAATGAACACAAAACAATAACTTGTGTTATGGAGATTGAAGGGTCTTGGTTACGAAAAGGAGCAGTTGGCACCTTGAAATAAGGTAGCCGATCTCTACCTTGTTACAGAAGTCATGAGACAAGAAAAGGAATGTCCCAGCTGAAAAATGAATGGGATAGTACACACTTCATCTGTAACCTTCAGTTAACACTGAACTCCACAATAAGCGAATACAAGAGCCGCGTGTATACTTGAATCTTGGGGAGCTCGGTGTATTTCTTCCAGATCTGTGCAGTCGTCAGTGTGACACTTGGAGCTTCCTGTAATAAAGACCAGTCACTGCTGCTCGCCCTCCCTGTGCAAGATGACTGGTCTTGTCTCCACCCCCTCCTGTAGTTTTCTGTAAGCAACCTGTAGTGGGTGGAGCCTACTGGGTCCCTTCCACAGCTCTGTTCTCAGTCCAGGCTGTGTGCAGGACAGTGATGATGTCACTGCTACTTTTACACAGTTTTATCTGTGTTTGAAAAAGGCATTTATAGCACACAAAGTTTATTTATATCCTTTGTGGCTATTGAGGAATAGATCAAAATTATTATTTTCATCTTGGGGTGAAGCTTTAAATACTACAAAAACCCCATTTGACAGCCATTGACTACGCAAACCTAGAAAGTGTCATACTAAACTGGTTTAACCCTTTGACTGGCAAGGACATATAATACATGCAAAGGCAATCAAACAGATTGGTGAAAACTGTTTCATGATAGAGAGTGGAGGAGGGGTCATAGCTGTCGGATCCCAGCCCCTTGTGGCCAGAAGAGGAGAGGATCAGAGACTTTCTGTCCTCGATCTGATTGGCTTTAGTGCAGGGGAACCATTAGGGGTCTATTAATAAAGAGAACCTGCCACGCTCTACTCACTATCAGTTGTAAAGGTTTTTAAAGTGTTGTTTAAGGCTTGACATCCAGTTATTGGACCGGCTCATCTTCCACATTTCACAAAATGGGGATTATATTGTGTTACAATGAATTCAAATGTATTTCAGTGTATTTCCATTAACGGCTGTGGAAATATTGTGCAACATAATTACAACTGCCTTCACTATTCTCTAGGGCTTCTTCTTTTAGGAAATATATAGAATGTTTTGCAGGAGGGGGGAACATTTACAATAATAAAAAAAAATATGAAAAATAGTGTAGCGGATGCACTGCCACTGTGACATGAGATCTGAGCTGATGGACAGCGGCTGAGAACTAGAGAAAGTGCTGGTTGGCTCACTCTCCGTCTCTCTCTCCACCCCCTCCTGTCCTCTCTCACTCACCCTCCTGTCCTCTCTCACTCACCCTCCTGTCCTCTCTCACTCACCCTCCTGTCCTCTCTCACTCACCCTCCTGTCCTCTCTCACTCACACACACAGACATTGTGTTGATTTGTCACATCATTTCTGTTTCTCTATTTCCTATTGTTCAGTTTAATACAAGTCACCATACAGGACTAAACCTGCTCTAATAAAGCTCCCACAAGGTGTGCTGAGGATCCGTCCAGAAAGGTGAGACAGGAGTACCTTCCAGGAGGATGAGCGCTACAATAGCCTAAAGGGACAGCTCACATGGAGCAGATAAAGTACCGGATCTTCCCATGCAGTAATCACAGACACACAGAACGAAGTTTCCCTTTGTAACACGTGTCCCCCATTGCGGGGTGCGGGCGTACCTTGGAATGCTGCTCCTTCAGTTTGACCAGAACGCTGGGGTCGTCCTTCTTGCTCGCCATCAATAATCGGAACATTTGCTCTCGGTATTTGCTCATAATCAGCTCCAGCGCTGACTGGTGTTCCTCCAGGGAAGTGCGGAGCTCTGGGGGAAGAGGCACACAGACTGACAAATGTATGGAATGAAGATTAAGAAGACACAGAATTCCCCCTCTTGGGGCGGTGTGACATGTACAGGAGGAAAGCCGGCTTCTGGTCTGATGAAACACTAACTTTACAGTTGTACCGCTTCCTCTCCTCTGATTTCACTGCAAGCTTCTTATAGTGTGTATTAAAAAGTTGTAAGCTGTGTGTATCAGAGGTGTACAGCTGACTCTGACATCACTGCACACTGCGAGCGTCTCACAATGTGTATTAGAAGGTAAAACAATCAGATAGATTATAATCTTGACATAATCTAGCTCTTCCTCTCCAGCCCAACTGGCCCGTCCCTTTCACTCACTGGATTTCAGTTTCAATCATGGAGCCATTACCTAGCAGTCTGCATGCAAATACACCAGAGTGACATCTGTCCATCAAGGCATTTAAATATTTGCATAACTCCTCCCAGGAGCCAGCCCACTGCTTGTATAAGGTCTGAGTACTCTTGTGAGGAGTACTGGGACAGGGTGCAGTGATGTTTTCAGGAAGCTATATACAGCACCCTGCCAGCCCCTCCCACCAGCCATTATCTGCCTGGACTATAGAGAAGCACAGAGACCCAGTTATGTGTCGCTGGGTATAAATAAGATATGTATTTGAAACAAATAAAGTTTTATTAAAAAAATTTCATTATGTTGAGGGCAGGCACTATATAAATCAGATGAAATGTCAGCTTTACACATTTAAGACCGTGAAAGAACCAACCTTTGTTTTCCTGCTGAAGCTCCCGGATCTGCCGATTCTCCTGCTGGATTCCCAGCACTAGTGTAGACCGCGGCCGATGTCTCGCCACCTCGTTCAGTTCCTGAATTTCCTCCTGGTACTAGAAGAGGAGCAATCAGTGCTGACATCACACACAACGGAGCACAATACATGGACTGCTCCAAGTCTACAACAACAAGGGAGCGACTAGAAAGAACTCCCAATAACCAGAGGACCTGGACTTTCCAAACAGCATCTTCACCAATGTTTGGCCGAAGTTCATATTCTACAGAGTGACGTTCTATTTCCTGAACTGAGGTGCCGGCTCACATAGAACACAAACATCTCATCACTGCACTAGTGAAGAGGAGACTGAGGAAATGCTTCCTCCTACCTGCAGCAGACCGAGGACATTATCTCAGTCTGGGCAAAGCTACTGGACTGGAGATTAAGGACATTGTGACAGGTCAGAAAAGTATTCATACTGAGGGGTCCACTTTAATGGCAAGTATCTTACTGATGCGTTGCAATGATTTGGAAACCTCATCTGTGTGTAGCTTTCAATTATTTATGTACACAGAAGAAGCCATATTTGTCTATTCTATTTGCAGACTCTGTATGTTTTATAGGGGGGCAGAGACGAAACACGTTATCAGGTTGGTTGCAACAGGGGTGCATATTACCCACGTCCGGCATCCCACCCGGCTTACTGACATCACTGGTTGCCAGGAGCTGGGCGGGACACCAGCCAGAGCGTCCCAGGTTGCTAAGAGCCAGGCAGGAAGATGTATAAGGGCCATAGATATCTCCCTGTCTGGCTCTCAGAAACCAGAGTGGACAGGGAGATGTGTATGAAGGCGGAACCTGGTTGCCAGGAGCTAAGCGGGACACCAGCAAGAGGGTCCAAGGTAGCTAAGAGCACTAAGGGCAGCAGACACATGTGACTCAATGAGATGCTGCGTGGGGCAACTGCATCAGGCTGCTTCATTATAGGGACGGCCCTGCAGACAGCTATTATCATCTACAAAACTGTATGTAATATTCTAATGAAAAGACGGAATAGGAGGCGCTTCCCAGGCAATGGATGCAGTAGGATCTCAGTATGAAGTCTGATTACACAATGGAGTTTCTGCACATGCACCCTCCTGTGCTATCACTGATATTCATGTTATGGCAATCCATTACAGCACATCACTGACCTGTTTCATGGCCTCCACTCGCTTGTTGAGCACCGTTGTCTGCTCGATAAGGCACTCCGCCGCGCTGTCATGTTCCCGTAACCGTTCCACCAGGGATTTTGCATCGGCCAGAACGTTCTCGATTGTACAACTCATATTGCTGGGTGAAAAGAAACACATTTCATAGTCTTATGAATACTCCGCCTTTTACACTGTAAAGCCGCCTTCCCAAAACATTTATAACGCAGGGGAACCTGAATTTTCAGGCCTCAGGGAACCCCTTTTAATAATTGCTATATCTGTAGCCCATGATCCATTAGTATGAACAGGAAATCAATATATAATAATAATACTCCAAAGACATGCTGGAAGGTTAATTGGCTCCTCTCTAAGTTGGCCCTCTTTGTATGCATGTGAGATAGGGACCTTAGATTGTAAGCTATTGAGGGTAGGGACTGATGTGAATGTGCAACTATTGTAACAAGGACACTCCACTGTAGACCGGAGGTGCAAGTCAGATGCAGTTTATTTGCTTTCAAAACGGTAGATAACACGAAATCCAACATAAATAGCTTGCTGTAGCATATAACAGATAAGGGCTCACCGACATCTGTCTCTCTTGCAGCACTGCTGCTCCGGCCTCAATCTTTAGGGCCACTGTCTGGTTCCTCCAGACAACGGCAATAACATGCCAATCCTCTCAATATGGTTCGCAAACCCCACAGCTCCCTGCTGCACTGGCCTCCACTGACTCCAGGGTGGGGCTCTCCTGACTCACAGGTGGGGCCCTGAACACATCCCAGCACACTCTTCATGAGGGATGTACAGGGGTGCACGATCAGGTGCTGGTCACTACCAAAGCATGGACCCAGGAATGGAGATTTCCTCCCACCCAGAGCTCTAAGAAATCTCCTGGCTCCAGGATCCCAACCATGATTCAGAAAACCCGGAAAGAACTGAAAAGGCAGTTCTCTCCTGGTACACATACTGTCTTCCTGGAGCCACTCAGCCCCTCTGGCTGAGAACCCTGGGTGACTTTGAGGCCACCTAACACCGTGGTATTGCCTCACAATGCCACACTATGTAAAGTGCTGCGTAAATTGTCGGCGCTCTATAAATACCTGTAATAAATAATAATAACGGGCAGAAAAGATATGCAGACTGTGGAAATGGTAGTTTTCCCCTCACATTGGTGATCGGTAGAGAAATGCCCACTTACTATGATGGACAATGGAAAAGTGTTCCCCCACATTGGTGGTCAGTGGAGAAGTGCCTTCTTAGATTGGTGACTGATGCCCAGGGAGAGAGGGGAAGAATGCCCCCTTACAAGATAGTTGTCACTGGCTGGTCAGTGGCCACCTTAATCATCGCCCTCTAGGAACAACCCCCCAGAGTTACGCTTTAGGGCCCGTTCACACAATAGCATGGAAAGGCAACCTTGGCACTCCACTGTTAGGAAACTACAAGTCCCATGAGGCATTGCAAGACTCCGACAGCTACTTGCATGACTCCCAGAGGCAGAGCATGACAGGATTTGTAGTTTCACCACAGATGGAGTGCCGAGGTTGCCCATCTCTGCACTATAGTGTTGCACTAAACACACAGTACTAGGTGTAGCGCACACCATTGCACAGTGCACCCAGTGTGCGGTACCATGTTCTAGGTGCGTTGCATTGCTGTTTATTTGAACGGAACCCTACACTCCTCCCGGCTGCCACGCATAGCGGCTCAGTGCATTGTACGGCAAAACCGTGCGCTGCAACACACAGGCAGGGGGAGGTGCGTTGGGGTGCCATTCAAATCAATGGTAATGCAACGCACCTAGTGCATGGTGCTGGCTGGAAGGGGATTTACGCATCTCACACTCCTGGGAGCGTTGGACTTGAAGATTCATCGAGCGGCCATTGCTCCTCAGAAGAGTGAGAACTCCAGGAGCGGGAGGCGGAGCAGCCGTATATAAACCTATCGGGGGGAACTTTCTATTCCATTTTTTAATAAAAAAACGACAGACTTGCTTTAAAGAATTGACTATGTTCTGAAATCTTTATGACCACAAAGTGCTGATTGGGCGAGCCGTCACACCTTCCATATGATCAGGGACACATGGACGCCTATGTTTAGGCCAGTGACCTCCGACCTCAACATGCCAACACAGAGAAGCAGGCATGCCCTAAGGACTGCTCACACTTGTGTTGGTCACACCAGACCCGGAGTTCATCACAAGAAGAAACACTTGTTACTCCTCCAAAAGCTGATATTTCCGTGTTCAGTGGAGAATACAACTGGATGTAAAACTTGTTGACATTTACAGGGTTATTCATAGAACGGTGAACTTATTGGAGGAACGGGTGGGGAGGGCACAGCTGACTGTGACAGGGGGCTCTGCCTATCTAGAGGCAATCAGCCAGCTGGGTGGATCTCAACAGTATTGTCGGGATCCGCTGCGGCGCTCTCAGTATATCACGAGCTCAGTATATAGCGGGGGAAGGATCGGTTTTGGGACAACTAGAGGATGATGAAATAAGGAACAAAATGCAGTTTAAGTAAGTCTGGCCTTCATAAAAGGAAAAAAAAAGTGGAGGTTTAATATCACTTGAAGGTCCCAGATGTGTTTGTGTCAGGTCTTTATTGTTGTCAGAGTCCCCTCTAGAGAAAGAGCCATGCCCTCAATTTGTACTGGTGACCACTGTCATCAACATAGAAAGTGATTGGAAAACTAACTGTTTCATCTTGTCACCAGTACAGGAAGTGAGGGGAAAATCTTGCAACGGGGACATTACTTCCATTGACAGCTAGGAGGGGAATTTCCATCACTTTGCAGATTACTATTCACTTCCTGTTGCACCTCAGGGACAGGAAGTTAGAAGAAATGGCGTGACCAGTGGGACAGAGACAGCAAAAAGGAACCCGACAGCGTTTTAATCCATCCAGCATTCCATTTATTCCTATAAAACAAAGTTTGGGCTTTAGACATACTGTAACAAACAAAAGGTAAACAAACTCTCCTTTTCTGAATTGGGATTATTTTTTCTTCTCCGCTATGCAGACCTCAGATATCGCACCTCGTATCGGGTGATGTGTACACCGGCTGCACAGATTCTTACTCAAGGTGATACAGGTTGATCACAGATTGGCCTGACCAATCCCAATCTGTCGCCTTCATCCACCGGCCTGACCAATCCCGATCTGTCACCTTCATCCACCGGCCTGACCAATCCCGATCTGTCACCTTCATCCACCGGCCTGACCAATCCCGATCTGTCACCTTCATCCACCGGCCTGACCAATCCCGATCTGTCACCTTCATCCACCGGCCTGACCAATCCCGATCTGTCACCTTCATCCACCGGCCTGACCAATCCCGATCTGTCACCTTCATCCACCGGCCTGACCAATCCCGATCTGTCACCTTCATCCACCGGCCTGACCAATCCCGATCTGTCACCTTCATCCACCGGCCTGACCAATCCCGATCTGTCACCTTCATCCACCGGCCTGACCAATCCCGATCTGTCACCTTCATCCACCGGCCTGACCAATCCCGATCTGTCACCTTCATCCACCGGCCTGACCAATCCCGATCTGTCACCTTCATCCACCGGCCTGACCAATCCCGATCTGTCACCTTCATCCACCGGCCTGACCAATCCCGATCTGTCACCTTCATCCACCGGCCTGACCAATCCCGATCTGTCACCTTCATCCACCGGCCTGACCAATCCCGATCTGTCACCTTCATCCACCGGCCTGACCAATCCCGATCTGTCACCTTCATCCACCGGCCTGACCAATCCCGATCTGTCACCTTCATCCACCGGCCTGACCAATCCCGATCTGTCACCTTCATCCACCGGCCTGACCAATCCCGATCTGTCACCTTCATCCACCGGCCTGACCAATCCCGATCTGTCACCTTCATCCACCGGCCTGACCAATCCCGATCTGTCACCTTCATCCACCGGCCTGACCAATCCCGATCTGTCACCTTCATCCACCGGCCTGACCAATCCCGATCTGTCACCTTCATCCACCGGCCTGACCAATCCCGATCTGTCACCTTCATCCACCGGCCTGACCAATCCCGATCTGTCACCTTCATCCACCGGCCTGACCAATCCCGATCTGTCACCTTCATCCACCGGCCTGACCAATCCCGATCTGTCACCTTCATCCACCGGCCTGACCAATCCCGATCTGTCACCTTCATCCACCGGCCTGACCAATCCCGATCTGTCACCTTCATCCACCGGCCTGACCAATCCCGATCTGTCACCTTCATCCACCGGCCTGACCAATCCCGATCTGTCACCTTCATCCACCGGCCTGACCAATCCCGATCTGTCACCTTCATCCACCGGCCTGACCAATCCCGATCTGTCACCTTCATCCACCGGCCTGACCAATCCCGATCTGTCACCTTCATCCACCGGCCTGACCAATCCCGATCTGTCACCTTCATCCACCGGCCTGACCAATCCCGATCTGTCACCTTCATCCACCGGCCTGACCAATCCCGATCTGTCACCTTCATCCACCGGCCTGACCAATCCCGATCTGTCACCTTCATCCACCGGCCTGACCAATCCCGATCTGTCACCTTCATCCACCGGCCTGACCAATCCCGATCTGTCACCTTCATCCACCGGCCTGACCAATCCCGATCTGTCACCTTCATCCACCGGCCTGACCAATCCCGATCTGTCACCTTCATCCACCGGCCTGACCAATCCCGATCTGTCACCTTCATCCACCGGCCTGACCAATCCCGATCTGTCACCTTCATCCACCGGCCTGACCAATCCCGATCTGTCACCTTCATCCACCGGCCTGACCAATCCCGATCTGTCACCTTCATCCACCGGCCTGACCAATCCCGATCTGTCACCTTCATCCACCGGCCTGACCAATCCCGATCTGTCACCTTCATCCACCGGCCTGACCAATCCCGATCTGTCACCTTCATCCACCGGCCTGACCAATCCCGATCTGTCACCTTCATCCACCGGCCTGACCAATCCCGATCTGTCACCTTCATCCACCGGCCTGACCAATCCCGATCTGTCACCTTCATCCACCGGCCTGACCAATCCCGATCTGTCACCTTCATCCACCGGCCTGACCAATCCCGATCTGTCACCTTCATCCACCGGCCTGACCAATCCCGATCTGTCACCTTCATCCACCGGCCTGACCAATCCCGATCTGTCACCTTCATCCACCGGCCTGACCAATCCCGATCTGTCACCTTCATCCACCGGCCTGACCAATCCCGATCTGTCACCTTCATCCACCGGCCTGACCAATCCCGATCTGTCACCTTCATCCACCGGCCTGACCAATCCCGATCTGTCACCTTCATCCACCGGCCTGACCAATCCCGATCTGTCACCTTCATCCACCGGCCTGACCAATCCCGATCTGTCACCTTCATCCACCGGCCTGACCAATCCCGATCTGTCACCTTCATCCACCGGCCTGACCAATCCCGATCTGTCACCTTCATCCACCGGCCTGACCAATCCCGATCTGTCACCTTCATCCACCGGCCTGACCAATCCCGATCTCATGCCTTCATCCACCGTCCTGACCAATCCCGATCTTATGCCTTCATCCACCGGCCTGACCAATCCCGATCTCATGCCTTCATCCACCGGCCTGACCAATCCCGATCTGTCACCTTCATCCACCGGCCTGAATAATCCTGATCTATCGGCTTCATCCACCGGCCTGACCAATCCTAATCTGACCATCTGTCGCCATCATCCACCGGCCTGACCAATCCTAATCTGACTAGAGCTGCAGCTAACGATTAACTTGCCCCATCACATGCAATCACCATATCTAATACATGGTGCTTTTTTTGGCACCCCTGCACCTTCCCCAGTACAACCAGGGTGCAATTTTAAGATATCAAAACAACGGATGGGAGGGATTGGGGTTGTTATAGTTCCCTTGTAATAAGAGGCCGTTAAATCTGATCGTGGCCCGCTGTCTCCCTCTAATTACCGAATTCCGATGATCTCCGATCACATTCGGCGCCTCAGAAGCTCTGTCACCTCTCTTCACTTCCCAACTCCAAACACCGACGTCACCAGTCAGCGCCGAATTCCATGACGTACACTGAGGGACCTATTACTGCGCGTGCGCTCTACATTCTAACAAAATCCTCCCAAATGAAATTAAAATATTTCAACTCTCTTTAAAACAATCCCCCATTCTATGCATACGCAATATAATGTAATTTTAAAAATGTTTTAATCACGGCATTTAAAAATTTAGTGTGGTTGCGCATGCGTAGGCTTACCGACCCTTCAGTTACAGGGGGACTACGGCGGTCGGTAGGGACCAAACAAGATGTGATTGCGAAGTTGCAGTGAAAGAAACTAAACAAAACTATTAGTGTTTTCATTTTACTAAATACGAATCCTATCTATGTTCCGTATATCTTGTTTTTATTTTAATTTGTAATCATTTTTTGAGCTGCTGTTATACTGCGCGTGCGGACCGGCTAGCCCTGGGGGATGTACGGCGAGTGTGCGGGACCAAGAAGGGTGAGAGCGCAAAGCCGCCATCAATGGAAGAGCAGCCGGTGTTTGAGCCGGTGATAAGCTGATCTGGGAGGATTATGGGGTGTGTGGAATGGCTGGAAGGGTGAGCCCATCATCGTGTGCCCTTTGACACGACCATCATCACAGTGCTGGGCCCTCTGAACAAGTAAGAGCAAAGAGCCTTATGTACTAACATGTCAGCTGTGTACACAGTGCGGGGGTCCCCTTTGCTGGGGACAGCTGACGTCATCTCTGCAACATTGTTTCTTCATCTGAAATTTATTGCTGCCAACACTCAGCACATGAATATATGGAATAGGGATATGCAGGTTGGAGATGACTATTGAGGCTGCCAGTGCTGACTTTGTTCTGAAAATCAGGTGTCATGCTGATCCTCTGCCTTCGATACTTTTATGTCAGTGACTCAAAACAAGTATTCAGATCAGGAAAACACGTATCATGCTAAATCCCCAATCTGCTTACTTTTTCTGGGTTAGTGATTTAAAATATGAAAGCCAGAGGTTCGGCATGACAGCCAGAAATCTAGCATTTTCAGAGAGAAGTCAGCAAGGGCAAACTCTGTATTCCTAAGGCATTCTTTAACGTGGTCCTGTCATCCCAGGGTCACCCGTACACAATGCACAACCTGTAAATAAAGACTCAATATAATTACAATACCGATGGCCATTCTCCGGGAGAATGCTGGTAAGGTGAATATATGGGGGGGGAGTTGGCGGAACGGCTGGGGGTTTACAGATTCCCTGCCCTGATTCTTCAGGGTGCTCTGGAGTCACAGTGGTCACATGGTAATACAGGATTCTTAGGGCGCCATGAAGTCACAGGGGTCATGGGGTGACATAGAATGTTTAGGGTGCTCTGGAGTGGCAGGGTTATGGGGTGACACAGGACACATAGAGTGCTGTGGAGTAATAGGGGCTCTGAAGTCACTGCAGTGTTGGGGTGATGAAGGATACTTTGGTTGCTCTGTAGTCATAGGATGATACAGCATGCTTAGGGTGCTCGGGAATCACAGGGGTCATGAGGTGATACAGGATGCTTAGGGTGCTTTGAAGTCACTGAGTGATACAGGATGCTTAGGGTGCCCTGGACCTATGGGGTGACAGGATGCTTAGGGTGCTCTGGAGTCAGGGGGTGACACTGGATGCTTATGGTGCTCTGGAGTCACTGGGGTACACAGAATGCTTAGGGTGCTCTGGAGTCACGGGGGGACACAGGATGCTTAGGGTGCTCTGGAGTCACGGGGGGACGCAGGATGCTTAGGGTGCTCTGGAGTCACGGGGGGACCCAGGATGCTTAGGGTGCTCTGGAGTCACGGGGGGACACAGGATGCTTAGGGTGCTCTGGAGTCGCAGGGGTCATATGGTGATGCAGGCTGCCTAATGTGCTCCTGAGTCACAGGAATCACTGAAGACACAGGGATGCACTGGGATCACTGGAGAAATTAGGGTCACTTGGAGACACTGGAGTACAGATACTTTAGCAAGGGTCTCAACTTAGCTGTCCTCTGATTGGCTGAGGCTTTGGGTGAAAACCCAGAAGTGCTGTCAGCTGCACTCCAGAGAGAAGACCTGGAGCTGGAATGGAGGAGAGGTGAATATGACAATCTGACAGTTTTAACCATTTCCTACTACATTTCCCTAAAATTATTTTTAAAAAGTTTACTTTAAATAATTTTGACATTTTTCTTTTCTGAGACGTTGATTCGAGTATTTCTTACAGACTTGTTTTCCCGCTCTTTGTAGACAAGATGAAAACTTTCTCAGAGTCCCACAAGACGGTGTTTGTGGTCGATCACTGCCCATACATGGCGGAATCCTGCAGACAGCATGTCGAGTTCGATATGTTGACCAAAAACAGGGTGACACTGGATGCTTATGGTGCTCTGGAGTCACTGGGGTACACAGAATGCTTAGGGTGCTCTGGAGTCACGGGGGGACACAGGATGCTTAGGGTGCTCTGGAGTCACGGGGGGACGCAGGATGCTTAGGGTGCTCTGGAGTCACGGGGGGACACAGGATGCTTAGGGTGCTCCGGAGTCACGGGGGGACACAGGATGCTTAGGGTGCTCTGGAGTCGCAGGGGTCATATGGTGATGCAGGCTGCCTAATGTGCTCCTGAGTCACAGGAATCACTGAAGACACAGGGATGCACTGGGATCACTGGAGAAATTAGGGTCACTTGGAGACACTGGAGTACAGATACTTTAGCAAGGGTCTCAACTTAGCTGTCCTCTGATTGGCTGAGGCTTTGGGTGAAAACCCAGAAGTGCTGTCAGCTGCACTCCAGAGAGAAGACCTGGAGCTGGAATGGAGGAGAGGTGAATATGACAATCTGACAGTTTTAACCATTTCCTACTACATTTCCCTAAAATTATTTTTAAAAAGTTTACTTTAAATAATTTTGACATTTTTCTTTTCTGAGACGTTGATTCGAGTATTTCTTACAGACTTGTTTTCCCGCTCTTTGTAGACAAGATGAAAACTTTCTCAGAGTCCCACAAGACGGTGTTTGTGGTCGATCACTGCCCATACATGGCGGAATCCTGCAGACAGCATGTCGAGTTCGATATGTTGACCAAAAACCGCACGCAGGGAATCATCCCCCTGGCACCAATCTCCAAATCGCTGTGGACGTGCGCTGTGGAGGCATCTGTGGAATATTGTAGAATAATGTATGATATATTCCCCTTTAAGAAACTGGTAAGAGTCACAATTGTCTCCCCTAGTCAAAGCAGGCACAGCTGATGACTAACCTTTGTGAGCCTTTTTCTGGTGATCAGTGAAGCCAGTTTCCCAGATCCTAAACATGACCTGTTTGTCTCTTGATTGGACTGACTGTGTCCTGAATTCTGCATGAATTTGTCCTCTCTAACTGTCGGAATGTTAATCTGTGCTGTGCCAATCCAGGGCAAAGTAACAGGTCCACCTAAATGTTGTCCCACCCATGAGGGAAGCAAAGGGTGGGCAAGTTTATTCTAACACGTTGCCTTTTTCTCCATGGGTTCTCGTTACATTACCATTTAAAAAAAACTGCAGGTAAAGACACGGAAAAATCAAGTATTTTATATTTATACTTTTTTGCAGAGTTTTTCCTGTGCATAAATAATGTTTTATTCACTTGCAGTATGTCTCTGAGCTTCCTAGGGAATTAACACTTCAAAAACTGTTACTTCCACTCCCGCGTTTGGTAGTGTCTAATTACTGTATGTGTTGGCCCAACTCCTCCTCCCCTTCCTATATAACCATTTATGTAGTTGCCAAGGGAGGAAAGAAAGGGAAATACTAGAGAAGCGTTATCCAAATTCCGGCCCTCCAGCTGTGGTGAAACTACAAATCCCATGATGCATCTCTCTTCGGGAGTCATGTCTGTGGCTGTGAGACTCTTGCAATGCCTCATGGCATTTGTAGTTCCACCACAGCTGGAGGGCCAGAGTTTGGCTACCCCTGTACTAGAGAGTCACTTGAGTGACATCTCTGAGTCTGCTGGGCCTGCTGACATCACATCCAAGATGGCGGCTCCCAGCCGAAGTTTCAGGGTTTTCCGATGTCTAACAGTGGAGGATTTTACAAGTACATAACATGCCTGAAATATGTTAAATGCTCATTTCATTTTTTGGGAAGACCGTTGTTGCAATTAATTTGCTGGCAACATGGTCCCTTGAAAGCTGAGCTCCAGGCAGACAGCCAGATACATAGTTAAAAGTCATATATGTAAACTGTAATAATTTGCCAGAGGATTTTTCATACTGTCCAGTTTAAGGCTCCGTTCACGCAGACCAATCTGGCATTTCTGCGGCAAGAACCTACTGATTCCTACGGCAGGAATGCCAGGTGTAGTAGTAGGAGTATGAGTGCAAATGTTTACATGTGTACTGCAATTGAGACATGCAGCCGCTGTCACTGTGTCATTAACCTCAATGGGTGCAGCAGCCGCATCTGAATAGGGACACCTGGCATTCCTGTCGCAAGATTCCCAGAATGTGAATGGGGCCTTGGGATTTTGTTCCTGCTATCAGACTGTAGAACCAGATCCTGAAACGCTCTCAGACTCTTTCTGCAGTACAGCAATAGAGCCTGGTCTAAACAACACCCCCAGCCTGTGATTGAACAATAAAGATGCACTAGGATGCTGATGAGATCATCACTCTGCTGTGTCTTCCTGTGAAGTGTTAGATGGACAGCACTGCGCAATGCAGCAGATCCTGATTGGCTTACAGTTCTGTCCCAGTGATGATATGGGCAGGATATTAAGAGTCAAGTAGTATTACTGACTGTACAGTATATAAAAATACAATTCATGGTGTTTTAAAGAACCTGTGGCTGGATTTTAAAGGGTCTAGAGTAGGGCTGCAACAACTAATCGACATAATCGATTATTGAAAAAGTTGTCAACTATTTCAATCATTGATTAATCGGCTTCCGATTGGTTGCCCCTGTTCAGGGCTCCACACACGCTGCGTGCCACACCTCCTCCCCACCTCAGACCCGCACACCCGCATCCATGCTCCACACGCCACACCTCCTCCCTGCCTCACGCTCAATGCCCGCCCAAATCCACGGTCGGCACAGGGACGCAGGGAGAAGAAGTAAGGAGGAGCAGGTGTGGGCGGATGACAGCCGCCGATAGACAGGCCCCATCTCAGAAACAGGTTGCTAGAAGACTGCTCAGGTAAGCCTGCACTTTCCCCACATGGTGCTCTATAATCTATGGCTGGGATAGTGGGATTTGTATTCCTCTATAGTTGATGGTACATTGTGCTGTATATTATACAGACCAATGTACCATCAGCTATAGAGGACTACAAATCCCAGCAATACATTATACACTGTATGTATAATGTATTGCTGGGATTTGTTGTATTCCTATATAGCTGGTGGTATTCTGCATTGCGCTGTATAGAGGACTACAAAACCCAACAATAGTACATTATAGAGCGCAATGCGGAATTCCACCAGCTTTAGAGGACTACAACACCCAGCAATAGTACATTATACAGCGCAATGCAGAATACCACCAGCTATAATGTACTATTGCTGGGATTTGTTGTATTCCTCTATAGCTGGCGGTATTCTGCATTGTGCTGTATAATGTACTATTGCTGGGTTTTGTAGTCCTCTATAGCCAGTGCCATTCTGCATTCATTGCTATATAATTTTACACTTTTCATTTCACTATATTGCACACCACACTTTTTCTTTTTTTTCTTTTTTACCGCTTCCACCGCTCCAAGCTTGCTCCTGTGATGGACTGCAATCTCAATACAAACTAGTAGTCCCATCACCGGAGCCATTTTTTAAAATGTATTTTATTTTCTATCCGATTAACCGATTAATCGAACCTAATAATCGGCTAACTAATCGATTTTGAAAATAATCGTTAGCTGCAGCTCTAGTCTAGAGTTCATCTTTACAGTGTATGTAAACGCTAAAGAAAAAGTATATAAGATCTGCATTATGCATTTGCGCATACACGTAACCCTGTGTTTGATCTTTCATATACGTTTTACTTAGACATCCTGGCATACACAGGGCTTCCTGTAAAAGGGTGGCAATATTCAGTGACCCTACAGGATGCCTGCACTGTGTGCCAGTAGTCAGCATGGGTTGGGCTGCTGATAAGATTTGTTCATACCTCCTGCTGTTGGAAAAACCACAGCATGGGACTTGGGGGTCCTTTAGTGTACAGCATGATGATGGTACATTGCACTGCAGATGTAGAAACAGGGTAGTCACATTGCAATGTGTTTCATGTAAACCCTGCCTTTTACAATCATGCAATTGAATACTACATGTTCGTGTGTTTCTTATACAGGTGAGCTAACCTTGAGTCATAATGTTTTCTGTGTCTGTAGGTGAATTTTATAGTTAGTGATTCATGTTCCCGGATATTGAATACTTGGTCTCAAGAGGACCAAAACTTGCAAGAGGTAAGAGCAGAAACTACAAAATAAATTCTTATTTTGCACCCCACTTTGTTCTAGGGATGCACCGATACCGGTATTTTGGTATCGTGTATGAGTACCGATATTTTTTTCCTGGTACTCGCCGATACCGAATACCGATACCAGAAATCCCATTCAGAAAGCCATGTGGCATGTAATGACACGCCACCTGGCTTCCGGATTAGCCAGGAAGCCAGGTGGCGTGTAAAAACTTGAGAAAGCATCGCGCCGGCTTTCTGGCCAATCAGGAAGCCGGGCGCCATATAATGACGTGGCGCCCGTCTTCCTGATTGGCCGGGAAGCTGGCTCTATGCTCCCTTGTCACAAGTGATGAGGAAGCATGGAGCCGGCTTCCTGGCCAATCAGAAAGCCACCTGATTACTCGGTTACCATACTCGGCACCGATACCAATACTAGTATCGGTATTGGTGCATCCCTACTTTGTTACTAATTTCATGAACTTCTTTTGATAAATCCCATCTCTAGGCAAACAAAAAAACTACCCCTGCACTGCAAGGGTTCAGTGCTTGTTTACTCCAGGAGACTGGAGTAAAGCAGATTTACTTATTCAATTCCCGCTCATGCCGGCTCCCTCGGGGCTGTTAGACCGGTCCCCGCAGCCGCAGCCCCTACTCCCCTGAAGAGGAAGCTGACCATTGACATCATCATGTCTAATGCAGGTTTAATAGGCCTTAGACGCCAGGACACGGAGGAGGAGAACAGGGGAGCGCTGTCCACCAGGTGAACAGGAATCAGGTAAGTAAAAGTGCTTTACTCCAGCTCTTAGACCAGGGGTAGATGAACTCCAGCCCTCCAGATGTGGTGGAACTACCATCAGGCCCGGCTCTACTGCAAGGCAAGTCAGGCGGCCGCCTGAGGGCGCTGCAGGGTGAGGACGGAAAAAACGGCATTTTGCGCTATGGTTTTTTTTTTTTTCTTTTTTCACTTACCTTCGGCGCGGGAGAGCAGCGGCGAGTCAGCGCTGGTCCGTTGGGAGGAGCTCCAGGTGGGGTCCTAATTTAGCTGGCCGGCGACTGCCTGAGGTGCCGTGCGGACTCACC
>NW_017306492.1:327854-342843 GCF_000935625.1 Nanorana parkeri
ACAATCCCATCATGCATCTGCCTCTGGGAGTCACAGCTGTGGCTGTAAAAGTTTTCCAATGCTTCATGGGATTTGTGGTTGCATCACAGCTGGAGGTCCACAGTTTGGCAACCCCTGCCCTGGACAAAAAAAGGAGCACTTAACCCTTGCAGTGCAGGGGAAGCCCCACTACAAGGGTACTTTTTTGTTTTCCCAGAGATGGACTTTAAAGAACCTGATTTCAGTACTTTTCTGCCATCTACTATTGTATGGACTGATTGTTGCTAGTGGTCCCTTTATTCAGTTTATCACTTCCTGTTGTTGCAACATAAAAAATGTCTTCTTTTTTCTAGTTAATGGCAGCCTTGGCCTCGATTGGGCCCCCCAATCCTCGGGCAGACCCGGAGTGTTGCAGCATTCTCCATGGGCTGGTAGCAGCTGTGGAGTCCTTGTGTAAGATCACTGATTACCAGCATGAGTCCAGGACGATGCTAATGGAGAATGCAGACTGCGTGGCGAATAGGGGACGCATCATCTGTCTCACCAACGCCAAGAGGTACAAATCTTTTGCATCTCCTCCAGCAGGACTGACCCATAGAAGCCTTTATCTTAAAGCAATATGTAAACCCAAGAGCAAAAATGTCACATATATCAGCTTACTAGTCCCGAGATGTGGCTGCATTAGATTTTTATTTTTTCAGCCTAAGAACATTTTCTACAAGAACAGAACATGAACAGTTGATCCTGCCAGAAACCCAATGTCCTTGTATCTTCCTGTGCACTTAACTGAAAGATCAAACAATGCTGTTATGTTATGCAATAGAGATAAGGAGAGGGGGGTATTTGTAGTCCAGATCCAGAAAGCCGGCTCAGGTGATCACTCTTTTCCAATGATACAGTAGGATGAGGGAGCATTGCCACCCTAGGACAGGAAGTGTGTTACTGCACAAAAGGGGGTAACAAACGCTGGAAAAAGGAAAACGAATGCAACTGCCACATCTAAGGATCGTTAAGCTGTAATATATTACATATTTTTGGGGTTTAGATGTACTTTAAAGAGACCCTGTCATTAGAGCATTCATTTTCACAACAATCTTTCCATAAGATTATATGTGCATTGAACTAGGGATGCACCGATACCGAGTATTTGGGGTGAGGCTTTGCAGACGGCTTCCTTGCTAATCGAGAAGCCGGATGGCGAGTCTTTACACGCTGCTCGGCTTCCCGACTAATCAGGAAGCCAGGTGGCGAGTCATTACACGCCACCTGGCTTCCTGAATGGGACTTTCGGTATTCGGTAACGGCGAGTACCAGAAAAAAAAATATCTGTACTCGGTACCCAAATACCGGTATCTGTGCATCCCTACGTTTAACCGGTTTTATTCATCTTATTTACCTGTAAAAGCCTCCCTTGTGTAGACATCCAAAAGCCCAAAGACTGCTGCTGGGTGTCACCATCTTGGATGTGACTGTTGACTCAAAGCTGTCATTCAAGTGGCACTCTATACTAGTATTCCCCTTGACTTCTCCAGCAACTATAGGAAAGTTTATGTAGGGAGGAGAGGGGTGAGGGAGCTGGGCCAGCTCGGACAGTAACTGTATGATTCCAGAAGAGGAAAGCACTAAAGCTTTTAGCCTGAAGCACCCTGTAAAGAAGAAGTTAAATACTTGCTGGTCTGGCGGGCAGTAGGTCATATCTTTGTTCTCTTCCACAGCCAGAAACACCGCTACTAGCCGTTTTTTTCTGGGTTGGATGTAAGTGCACTACTGTAGTAATCCAGGATGAAGCTGTGTCTGCAGTATATCTCTCTGCAGGAGCTTCCTGTAGCACAGACCAGTCATTGCTGCTCTCTTTCCTTGTGCAGGGTGACTAGTCTTGTCTCCGCCCCCTCCTGTAGTTTTCTGCAGGCAACCTGTAGTGGGTGGGGCCTGCTGGGTCCCTCCTACATCTGTGCTGTCTGCACAGGCCATGGAAGGGCATATTCAGCCCTCCAGCTGTGCTTTAACTAGAAATCCCAACATGTCTCTGGGAATCATGCCTGTAACTGTCAGTCTTGCAATGCCTAATGGGACTTGTAATTCCAGCAGTTGGAGGTACCTCTGGCACAGGCTATGTGCAGCACAGTGATGATGTCACTTCTACTTTACAAAGTATTCTGCAAAGGTATTGTGCATTGCGCTGTATAATGTACAATTGCTGGGTTTTGTAGTCCTCTATTATTATACAGGATATAGCGCCAACAGTTGGCGCAGCGCTTTACAATATAAGGAAGACATTACAATCACAATACAATTCAAGACAAGATGGTAAGGATGGCCCTGCCCTCTATAGCTAGTGGTATTCGGCATTGCACCACTATATAATGTATTATTGCTGGGATTTGTTGTACTCTTTAGCTGGTGGTATTCTGCATTGCACTGTATAATGTATTATTGCTGGGATTTGTAGTCCTTTATACAGCGCAATGCAGAATACCACCAGCTATATAAGAATACAACAAATCCCAGCAATACATTATACATACAGTGTATAATGTATTGCTGGGATTTGTTGTATACCATCAGCTATAGAAGAATACAAATACATTATAGAGCACCATGTGTGGGAAAGTGCAGCCTTACATGAGCAGTCTTCCAGCAACTTGCTTCTGAGATCGGGCCTGTCTATCGGCGGCTGTCATCCCCCACCTGCTCCTCCGTACTTCTTCTTCTCCCCGCGTCCCTGTGCCGATTGAGGATGTGGGCGGGCGGTGAGCGTGAGGTGGGGAGAAGGTGCCGCGTGTGGAGCGTGGATGCGGGTCTGGCAGTGTCGAGCGTGAGGTGGGAATGAGTGTGTGTGGAGCCGTGAACAGGGCCAACTAATCGAAAGCCGATTAATCGATGATTGAAAACGCTGACAACTTTTTCAATAATCGATTATAATCGATTTAGTTGATTAATTGTTGCAGCCCTAATGTAAAGGCATTTGGTGAACACAAATCGGTTTTATATCCTTTGTGGCCATTGAGGAATATATTCCAATCAAAGTTTTGGTGCCGGAGTTCAGCTTTATTCCAGCTTATATCACGTTAAGCATTGGCATCATCCTATTGAATTTGTCTACCGATGGTCATAGCTGTCAGTTGTGGAAGCCATATTGTCCACCTGCCTGGTTTTATCTTTTCTCTCTTTCTTTTTGCTCTCCAGCGACAGCCACGTTCAGATGTTGGAGGACTGTGTCAGCGAGACCATACATGAGCACAACAAGCTGGCTGCCGGCTCCGATCAGTACGTACACAAAATTTGGCTAAACACATTTTGGTTTTAAATACCAATTGCTTTTGAACCTCGAGAAGTAACCTTTTGTCTGTTGCAGTCTCATGCAGATTCAGAAGTGTGAGCTGGTGTTAATTCACACATACCCAGTCGGGGATGACAGCCTTGTGTCTGATCGGCCCAAGAAAGAGGTAGGTGGTGCTATTGGCAAAGTGTGCGGTAACCCGTGATAATTCTGCTTGGCCACCTCATTTTATTTTCACTCAGCACATATTTTGAAATCATATTGTAATTGAGTTAAATTAAAACTGTGGCCAGGCCATGGATATTCAGATATTTACATGTTCTTAGCAAGGAGTAAATGAGATTTGAAATAAACCTTGACTGACCTTTGTAGCTGTAGGTAATGTGGAGCAAGTTATCGTTGAGATGTACAGTGCAAACACTTTTCATTTTCTCTCATTAACTATTTTTTTCCACCCAGCATTGACTCAAAAGCTCAGCTTCCCACTGCTCACCTTCCCTGCAGTGACACAGCATTTCTGGTCCCCCCTTCCGAGCAACGACTTTGCAGCTCCGCTTCCTCCTCTCAGCAGTGACTCACTAGCTTAGCTCTCCCTGCTCCACTCTCTCCTAGCTTTTGACTCAGCAGCTCTGCTCCCCTCTCCCAGTAGGCATTCATTTGCTCAGCATCCCCCTCATCATTGACTCAGCAGCTCAGCTCTTCTTCCATAAAATCTGTAGCCCGGCCTGCTAGCAATTTTTGCAAAATCGGACACAATTTGTACAAATTGAGCCTTGAAAACCGCATACGTGTAGCTCAATGTACAAGCCAGCATCTATGAGCCGCACATGCAAAGGAGTTATAAGATCCTGGGCCCAGCCAGTAAGAAAGGCTAAAGACTCCTGACACAGAATATAACTGGGAGAAGATGGAGCTAGGGGAGGGAAAAGCTAAAGGAAGCACTTTGCAGGGTAAGTGTGCTATAACGTGCACATATACTGTGTATACCTACATGTTATGGGAAGAGCTTATAGGGCCCCAGAACTTTAGTTCTGCTCTAACCTGAAAGTACAGTTGCGATTTAAGAAGATGTAAATATTTGATTGTTCATATCTTGGCCACACTTCTACTTTAAGGCCTTGTTCACACCAAATGCAGAGCAGATCCAGTCAGATCCAGTCTTTTAGACGCGTTTTTGATGCGTTCCGGGCTCTTTTTGGTGGAAAAAAAAAATATTTTTTTTTTTGAAAGTTTAAAATGGGCCTCCAGTGTGTTCCAGGCATTGGCATGCGTTTTTGATGCGTTTCTGATGTGCTCCAGAGCAGGTAAAATAGGGCCTGCTGCAGTTCTTTCACCTGCTCTGGATCTGCTCTGCAACTGCACGCTGCGATGTGAACTGGAGCAAAAAATACCATTGGAATACATTGGACGCAGTTTTGATCCGGTCTGCACCTGCTCTGCTCTGGATCTGCTCCACGCTTGGTGTGAACAAGCCCTAAACCCTCAATTTTTTTAACATAACTGTAATGTGTGCCTCACTGTAATCCATGGTAGTGTCCCTTCTCTTTGCTGCTCTTCCTTTTTAAATCCTCATGTCTTCTCATGCTGGGGGAGAACTTCCCTTTGCAGCTGAGTGCCTCTTCCTGTAGTGCTGGCTCAGGTTGTGAACCTACACACAGACACCATGTATCCATTCCAGAGACAAGGCAGTCTGCTGCAAAACAGAAGTTCTGCCCAGCATGAGAAGAGATAAGGATTTAAAAGGAAGAGCAGCAAAGAGAAGTGAAACAACCATGGATTACAGTAAGGCACACATTACAGTATTGGTTTATGTTAAAAAATCTGAGGGTTTAATGTCACTTTAAGTATTATGTTAAAGTGTGGAAGGGTTAGAACCCCTGTCAGGTTTATATTGTCTTCTCTGGGGCGATCCACCCTCTATTTGTCCTAGTAAATAATGTCACCAGGACTGCACGTGAGTGAGAATGTAACATTTTGAGCGGTCACTAGAACAGGAATACGGGGCAAGTCTTCCAGTGAGGACATTGGTTCCAGGGACAACTAAGAGGGGTTTTCCCTCATTTTGGAGAGATTTTCTTTTACATCCTGTTGTATATTTGAGAGAGAAAGTGAGTAGAACTCTCCCCAACTGGATAGAGATAGCAAAAAAAAAGCTAACAGGTTTTAACCCTTTTCAAAGCTTTTCCTTCACTATACGTTAAAGTTAAGGTGGTTGTAGCTAGGGATGCACCGATACCGGTATTTCGGTATCAAGTACGAGTACCGATATTTTTTTTTTTGGTAGTTGCCGATACTGAAAGTCCCATTAATCAAGTCCTGATTAGCAGGGAAGCCGTTCTCATGCTTCTCGATCTCATAGTTTAAGTATGGTATTTATTTCATTTTGGTATCCGATTAATCAAATAAATAATCGGCCAACTATTTGATAATGAAAATGATTATTAGTTGCAGCCCTAGACGCAAACTGACCATGCCAGCATGGATCTGCATTTGTGCGAGGCTTGGTCGGAATGCTGGGAGAACACAATGAGACTGGAAGGATCACCAGGTATTTGCTTATAAAGATACACAGCCAAGAGTTACTATGAGTAGATAAATGATATTAGTTAGTTTCATCATTAAGGGTTACAACTAGGGATGCACCTATACTAGTATCAGTGCCGTTGCCGAGTATTTGGGCGAGTACTCGTAGGCGCCAAAATGCTCCGATGCCTAGCCCGATGCTTCCAATATCAGGAAGCTGGGCAGCGAGTCGTTACACGCTGCCCAGCTTGCTAAGTGCCGGGAAGCCGGCTCCATGCTCCCTGATTGCCCGGGAAGCCGGCTCCATGCTCCCTGATTGCCCGGGAAGCCGGCTCCATGCTCCCTGATTGCCCGGGAAGCCGGCTCCATGCTCCCTGATTGCCCGGGAAGCCGGCTCCATGTTCCCTGATTGCCCGGGAAGCTGGCTCCATGCTCCCTGATTGCCCGTGAAGCCGGCTGCATGCTCCCTGATTGCCCGGGAAGCCGGCTCCATGCTCCCTCATGACGATACCTAGATGACAAGCACTTAACCCTTACAGTGTGGGGGTAGACCTACAGCAAGGTTTACAAATAGGGTAATTTGAAGGGGTATTTTTTATTTTTATGGCACCAAAAGCCCAACACATAAAGCCAATGTATCTCATGACAAATGCTCCAGAAATGCCTATGTACACAAACTTAAAAACAAAATTCTTCCTCATTTTGTCACCAGCTGTCATCTGTATTGACCAGCGAAGTCCACAGCGTCCGGGCCGGTAGGCACCTCTCCACAAAACTGAATCATTTAGTCCAGCTGAACTTTGACCTGGCTTCCACCACCATAACGAACATCCCCATGAAGGTAGGTGCTCTTAGTCATGTCCTTCCCACTGCCATGTTTTTCTGTAATTTTTTATTTTATTTTTACTTTGGTTTTGTTTCCCTCTCCATATCATATCTTTCTGTTTTTCACTAGCCCACACTCAGTGTCTCTGATCAGGTTAGTACGTTTTGGAAAACACTCCCCCATTCAAACGCAAGCATTCCCTAGAACAGTGTCTCAGGCAGCTTTCTGCTTACTTACAAAGAAGTAACCCCCCCTCCCCACCTGCTGTGTTATTAGCGCCACCCTGTGGTCGTGTAGCCATGTCTGCCCTTGTGTGATTCCTTTTGCTTTCACATCCGTGTTGGTTGGTTCCTTTCATGTCCACGAGCCATTTTGGGCTTCATGCATGGAAAGCGCCTAAACGAAGGACAGTACTAGTTGCCTGCAGCAACCAATCAATTTCTCCATTTGATGAATGTGATGCTGTGGGAAAGAATGAAGTTAAATATATGATTAGTTGCAGTGGGCAACAAGAAAAAAAAATTCCTGCAGACGTTTTTGATCGTGGGACCACATTTTTTGCCTGAATTTCAAAGCAGAGTTGAACTTTTAGTCAAATCAGCTGAATACGTTTCAGAGGCATCAAAACAAAAGATCTGCAAAGTCTAAAGCTGGCCATACACCTATAGATGATCTGCAGATGTTCTATGGTCAGATGGAAAAAGTGCAACAGATTCCTCCATCTACGTTAAACTGTGTGGATGGAGGAATCTCCCACTGGGCCAAGCTTCACTTTCTTGCTAGTCGGCCCCGCTGGCTCTCAAAATACCTGAACAATCTGATTGGATGCTGGCATTGGTCAGGTATTTTTGAGAGCCAGCGGGGCCGACTAGCAAGAAAGTGAAGCTTGGCCCAGTGGGAGATTCCTCCATCCACACAGTTTAACGTAGATGGAGGAATCTGTTGCACTTTTTCCCTCTGACCAGAGAAGATCTGCAGATAATCTATAGGGGTATGGCCAGCTTTAGAGTTATGCTTTAGAAAACAGCTACAGCCTGAGTAGAAAAGCCTAGCTCCTTACTCTCTGTGGGGAAGCAGTGGTATCTCTGCAGATGTCCGACACACCCTCTGTTGAATCAGAGCTTGAGCTCACCAATCAGCAGTGAGCATGAGCTTTGCTAATTGCTGCTTTAGTAAGAAAATGAACAGTCAGACATAGAACATCTTGTGTTTAGATGCATCAGGGATGTCAGACCTAGCACTCTGCAATCAGCAAAGCTCATGCTCCCTGCTGACTGGAGAGCTCTATCTCTGACTCCGTTAGAGGGTCCACCTCTGCAACACGCCAGCGGGGGACAGGATTCACTACTCAGGCTGTGGCTGCTTTCTAATGAAGATGAACTGCACATTGTTTGTTTTGATGCATCTGAAACCTATTTAGATGATTTCAACTGAACGTTTAATAATGCTTTAAATAATACTATTCAGGCCCGGTGTGTACTAATAAAAGCAGGCCTCATTTAATAACAGGACCACTGTGTCATAACTTGTATTAAGGCATTACTTCAGGAATGTTAAGTAGCACTATACTGTATACTTTACAAAAACTACCTGGAACCTGTAGCATCAACAAAGGTTATCTTCTGAAAGATGCAGAATGAGGCTCTTGACCTAAGATGGAGTCCATCTCAAGTGGCTCTGCATGTAGTAACTTTTTCCCCACCACTGTCCAGGGCTGATGACTGGTTGCTGGACATAGCACTGTAGGATGCAAAGGGGGGGGTGTAGAGGTGGAAGGGGGAATGCCTATTCTACACACCCGTAAATTGAAGATTTGGGGAGTTTTCTAATCAAGCAAGTGAAAGATGCAAGCTGAACTCCAGGCAGATATAAGACAACATAATGCAGCTCGGTGTTCATTGATACAGCAATAAATATTTGTTTTAGAAATGCAAGCAATGTAGGTATCTGAATTTGGCTTAGTATCAGCCTCTGCAATTCATTCTACAGCAGAACTCATACTGTACGAAGGAGAAGCAGCACAGGGTGCCAGTCAATTGTCCTCATGTACTCAAAAAGGGATATGGTTATAGGCGGAAAGAGCAGAGTGACAGCAAGATGAGCTAATCTGTCTGCTGCTTCTCCTTTCACTATCCCGTCACAAGCTGGGGGAAGGACATGACTTATAAGTGTAACTTAACTGCAGCAGAGAAAATGTTGGTCTCCTGCCCTGCCAGACAACGTTGTGGTATGTGTCAGAGCTGTGTAAATCTTCAAGCTGCATAGACAGAAATACAAGCCTTTGGCAGGTAAAACAACAACATTTTGTGTTTCATAAAGGAGCTGTACTCCACAACTTACAAGTGTGAACAAACTGTTAGGGCCCGGCCGGCCGGCCAGGGGCTGACACCTGTGAAATAATTAGATGTTTGGCAGCCTCAGATCCAGAAACCCATTGTCAGTGCAGATTGAGTGCTGGACATTGAATGCACTGCGGTGGCAAGCCATGTAACTGCTATGGACACACACTTGAGTAAGCTGTGCAGTATGGCTTTTTCTGTTTACGGAGCAATGCCAATTTTAAGGCCCAGTTATAGACAGTGCGCCGGGTGTTTAAATATATAATACGAAATCACCTGCACTCCATACAACATACAGACCTTGGATGAGAGGTTGGTGCTTGAAGTGACAACACGGATGGCGCCGTGTCAGATACAGTCCATAATAGAAGTCACCAGCACATAGTTGGGTCACTATGTCGCCCAGAAGGACCCTGCATGGCCCAGAAACGTTGGCTGTTTGACGCATGTGACGATTGAATAAAAAGTGCTTACTTCTTGCACATATCATCGCGTGCTGGTGACTTCTATTATGGGGTGTTTAAATATGACTGCAAAGTGCAATAGGCAAATGAGTTTCACCACAATGCCAAGTTTACTCCATAATTTATCAAGCCTGGTCCGACAGAGCTCCATCTCTTCCTCTGTAATACAAGTCTGTATGAGGACACTTGTCAAGAAGGGTGTGGCAGATACTTGGCTCTGCCATTTCCATTTAGAGACATGGTATATTAAAGCGGAACTCCCCTGTGACTCCACCCTGCTCCATGATTTCATTTATTTATTCACTTATTTAACATTCAACTACTACCTTTTAAAGATTCTAAATTTAAGGTCACGTGACCTCTGCGATCTCTGTCCTGATGTCAGTGAGTAGCGCACCCACTCAGGGAATCACAAATACCAGTAGACATTGCAGATTGAGCTGTGTAAAGCTGTAATGTATTTAATATTACTCCACTACTAGCGTTGCACATTAACAGTGTCACTCCTGTAATCTGGAAAACTCCTAGAGGATGTAAACAGGACAGCCAGCTAGGACAGGAACTGGCTGTGCAGCACTGGATGTCCCGCACCTGGAAGTTTAATTGGAGCTATAGCCGGAGAAAAGATTTTAGTGAAGCTCTGCATTGAATACATGAAAGAGTAATGCAGAAAATATGGCGGATGGGGGTCACTAAACCCTGTGCTAGTAATACATTGCAAACTGGAGTTCTGCTTTAAGGGTTCATTCACACCATGTCCATTGATCTGCATAGATCAGTGCAGGCTCAATACAAGGGTACATTGTTTTCTATGTGCCCTGTTTATGCCGCAACACTGGTTTGAGGTGGACTGCGGTGCTATGTTTACAAATGCTGTTGCGCTGTATTTTTATGAAACTCATCACACATCACTGCGCTGCAGTGGGCAGAAGAACAAAGAATTGAATGAACTGTAATTTTGTGAAACAGTAGAAAGGCATCATGGCACACTCACAAACCAGCATGTAAAACAACTTGTCTCACCACTAAGGTTAATAACAGAGGTTTGGCTTCCTCTCGGCCACACTGAAGGCAGTGGGCTTGGGTACCCACATGCTGACCTGGATACGTGCCCTATACTCCTCCCCCTCCGCCAAGGTCCGAGAAGGTCATTTTCCATAGCCAATGGTACCCGCCAAGGATGCCCCCTTCCCCCCTTCTCTTCATCCTTTCCTTAGAACCCTTCCTACGTACTATCCGCTCTAACCCAGACATACAAGGTGTACACATAGGATCCGTCCAGCACAAGGTGGCGGCTTTTGCGGACGACCTCCTGTACGTGTATGTGATGCATATTTGGACATCCCTGTTTTTTGTAACTATAAAATACCTCTTTAAATAAAGAATTTACAAAAAAAATAACAGAGGTTTGGATACACGTCTTCTGCAGAAAATGTGAAAGCCGCACTGCCGCGCCAAGCCACCTCTTATAGTGCGGTCCTAACTCTAAACTACGAGAGTCTCCATCTTGGAGCACATGGGGGCAGAAGATTTCAAATTGGGTGCAGATTTGTCAGGAGGAAGCCCAGCCTCCTTAAAAGCACAGAAACACACAAGGGATCCCGCACATCCCAATGGCAGCTGAGAAACCCCATGCGTCGCTGCACCAAATCGGTCAAGCAAAACAAACGACAAACGCACTCAACAACTTGTCACCAGTTATACAGTAAGGTGCACACGAAATGGTGCACCCAATTTGAAATCTTCTGCCCCCATGTGCTCCAAGATGGAGACTCTCGTAGTTTAGAGTTAGGACCGCACTATAAGAGATGCCTTGGCGCGGCAGTGCGGCTTTCACATTTTCTGCAGAAGACGTGTATCCAAACCTCTATTATTAACCTCAGTGGTGAGACAAGTTGTTTTACATGCTGGTTTGTGAGTGTGCCATGATGCCTTTCTACTGTTTTACAGTTCAAAGCCCATTTCGTGTGCACCTTACTGTATAACTGGTGACAAGTTGTTGAGTGCGTTTGTCGTTTGTTTTGCTTGACTGTAATTTTATGACACTTTAATAGAGTTTAAACAAAAGTAAACAGTGTGATGTGTACCAGTATATTGCACCACCCTGCACTGCCCCTACACAATGTACACCAGCGTCCATGCTTTTTAGCATTCAAGCTGGTGTGAACGAACCCTAAAACATTTTCCAACAAAAATCATTTAATTATAACATAAGGCGATACAAAAAGGTGCAAGAAATCAGTTTAGGTGAAAGTGACACTCAACTCAAGAATTAAATCCTAAAAATGCATTTGAGTGCGTTAACTATTAACAAAAATGTATCTAATTTGTGTATCACTCGGCTGTAGATCATTTTTTCTGAATAGTGAAGGTATTTAAATGCGTTAAGATGTAACTCCTGAGTTTAGTGTCACTTTAATTGAAATCCTAGTATTAGCAGAGTTTGCCTTTTATTTACAGGTTATTTTTGTCTGTGGCATTGCGTCTTCTATTATTCCAGCTGGAGTCCTGCTTTAAAGAACTTTTTATTATTTCCCCAGTCAGACCCCTGCTGTAATATTCTAACCGGCTGGAATCTGAAGGGAAACATTGACTGCATTGAGAGTTATGTCAGACTTGGGGGGCTCATGGGTCCTTTGCTGATAGCAGCCAATCAGAACTGCCAATCATTTTCTGGAAAAAGAAAGGGGAAATCCGGGTGCATCAGGCAACTGCTCCAGGATTTGCCCCATGATGGGCTTTTTTATACCCATAGCAGTACACTTTCAGCCTCTGTTACTGCAGTTCAGGTTGGAAAATGAACAGGACTCCAGTCACTCTGGACAACAAGAAACATTACACACTTTTTGCCCATGTATACCTAAGGAAATAATTACTTGTAACAATGTTGCCTGTATCACCCAATCACATTCTCCCTTTCCTTCTACCAAACGAGAGATCAACAAAGTTTGTTTGGTTCTTATAGGCAACACAGGCAGTGCCGGATTGGGGAGCCTAGTGTGGCCCATGTGGACTAGCGATCTTGTTGCTGGCAACAACATGTCACCAAAAGGATTGCTAGTAGAGTGTAGAAACCACTTGCCTGCTTTATGGCATCTGCCCACCTCTGCTTCATTGCAGGAGAGAGAGATTTGTCCATCGAGGAAGTGATGCCATAGATGCAGGTGGGTGATCTGTGTAGCGATCCCGGTTGCTGGGAGTTTCCACCAACAGGATCGCTAGCGTGGGCCTACCTCTAAAACAGGGAAACTCAACAGATAGGGGCAATCATCCACTTGACAAGAGGCTATATGTAAACAAAGAAAATAACTAGTTAGATTCCATCATTTCCTTTTTCTGCCACCGGTTAGAAAATTAAATGTTAGGATTGGTGGCTGTTGAAAACACACTTTTACACATGAGGCCTAAAAAGCAGCAACAGATAACGTAACTCCTTATGACCGTCAGTGCTCCCAGCATCCTGTGCTTCTACGAGGTGAGCAGAACAGGCTTGTAGCTTCGAGATGGCCAGAGAACTGCACATCAGAGCAGCCCCCCTCATCTAGGTGTATGCAGTTCTACAGAATAGAATAGATTCCTCCATCAGCACTTACGGGCATTGATGGATGAATTTCCTTTTTCTTCTGACAGCTGCCGCCATCAGAGTACCCAAACTGAGCTAGCAGCTGATTGGCCGAGAATTCTCCAACTGGTTCTTTCGATCAGCTGTTCGAGGGATGCTGGGTGGGAAGGGTGCTGATACCGGCACCCACGCAGTGAATTTTATCCGGTCCATGGAGAACTGGCTGAAATTCGAAGCGTGTATACCGGGCTTTAGCAGCATCTCCACCCTTTCTAGAAGTTTCCATTCCTAATTTTTCCACCTTCCATTTCCTGCTGTGAAGTGTTCCGTGCTTAGACCATCTTTTATTTATTTCACTGTTAGTTCTTGAACTTTTAAAGTTATTCATTTGCGTTTCAGGGTGTGAAATATTTCTTGGAAATTCCTGCTAACATTTTGCGCTAAATGAAAGCCAATATTGCAAATTCTGTTTATTTTGTGGCCCTTTCAACATGAATTAAAAGGAAAGCAAAGCCAGCTGTTTTGCAAGTGAATCTTTCCAGCTCAGCTTATACAGTTATCAGACAGTGGGGTGAAGCCCTATTGGTAGGCGCACAGTGCCAGCTGCCATTTTGTAATCTTTAAACACACACAGGCAGCCATGGCACTGCTTCTGCTTAGCTGTAATACTAGAGTTGCTCACCATAGCCTGCACTTGGTACATTTAGTTTGCTACATCTGTCTTTTGTCAGAGCTTCGGCTCTTTATACCTTTTAAAGCTGAACACCAGGCACAAACACTTTCATTTAAATATATTCCTTTATAACCACAAAGGATATACATCCACTTTGTGTGCATCAAATGCCTTTGCAAACCTGGTTATTACCTTAAGTAACAGTGATATCATCACTGTGCTGTATATAACATATATGCAGAGAGCAGAACTCTGGGAGGAACCCAGTAGAACCCTTCCTGTACCGGCTGCCTGTAGAAAACTACAGGAGGGGGCAGAGACAAGACCAGTCACCCTGCACAAAGAGAGAGCATCAGTGGCCAGTCTTTATTACAGGAAACTCCCTACTAAGCTCTGCATAGTGGGTCTGCTTCCTCCTGATTTCCAAGTGTTGGTTCTCTTCCCTCCTGATTTCCAAGTGTTGGTTCTCTTTCCTCCTGATTTCCAAGTGTTGGTTCTCTTCCCTCCTGAGCCCCAAGTGTTGGTTCTCTTCCCTCCTGAGCCCCAAGTGTTGGTTCTCTTCCCTCCTGAGCCCCAAGTGTTGGTTCTCTTCCCTCCTGCGCTCCAAGTGTTGGTTCTCTTCCCTCCTGAGCTCCAAGTGTTGGTTCTCTTCCCTCCTGAGCTCCAAGTGTTTGTTCTCTTCACTCCTGAGCTCCAGGTGGTGGGTCTCTTCCCTCCTGAGCTCCAGGAGGTGGGTCTCCTCCATTTCAGGTGGTGGGTCTCTTCTCCCCTGAGCTCCTGGTGGTGGGTCTCTTCCCTCCTCAGCTCCAGGTGGTGGGTCTCTTCCCTACTGAGCTCCAAGTGGTGGGTCTCTTCCCTCTTGAGCTCCAAGTAGTGGGTCTCTTCCCTCCTGAGCTCCAGGTGGTGGGTCTCTTCCCTCCTGAGCTCCAGGTGGTGGGTCTCTTCCCTCCTGAGCTCCAGGTGGTGGGTCTCTTCCCTCCTGAGCTCCAGGTGGTGGGTCTCTTCCCTCCTGAGCTCCAGGTGGTGGGTCTCTTCCCTCCTGAGCTCCAGGTGGTGGGTCTCTTCCCTCCTGAGCTCCAGGTGGTGGGTCTCTTCCCTCCTGAGCTCCAGGTGGTGGGTCTCTTCCCTCCTGAGCTCCAGGTGGTGGGTCTCTTCCCTCCTGAGCTCCAGGTGGTGGGTCTCTTCCCTCCTGAGCTCCAGGTGGTGGGTCTCTTCCCTCCTGAGCTCCAGGTGGTGGGTCTCTTCCCTCCTGAGCTCCAGGTGGTGGGTCTCTTCCCTCCTGAGCTCCAGGTGGTGGGTCTCTTCCCTCCTGAGCTCCAGGTGGTGGGTCTCTTCCCTCCTGA
>NW_017306492.1:344479-349334 GCF_000935625.1 Nanorana parkeri
CCAAGTGTTGGTTCTCTTCCCTCCTGAGCCCCAAGTGTTGGTTCTCTTCCCTCCTGAGCCCCAAGTGTTGGTTCTCTTCCCTCCTGAGCCCCAAGTGTTGGTTCTCTTCCCTCCTGAGCTCCAAGTGTTGGTTCTCTTCCCTCCTGAGCTCCAAGTGTTTGTTCTCTTCACTCCTGAGCTCCAGGTGGTGGGTCTCTTCCCTCCTGAGCTCCAGGAGGTGGGTCTCCTCCATTTCAGGTGGTGGGTCTCTTCTCCCCTGAGCTCCTGGTGGTGGGTCTCTTCCCTCCTCAGCTCCAGGTGGTGGGTCTCTTCCCTACTGAGCTCCAAGTGGTGGGTCTCTTCCCTCTTGAGCTCCAAGTAGTGGGTCTCTTCCCTCCTGAGCTCCAGGTGGTGGGTCTCTTCCCTCCTGAGCTCCAGGTGGTGGGTCTCTTCCCTCCTGAGCTCCAGGTGGTGGGTCTCTTCCCTCCTGAGCTCCAGGTGGTGGGTCTCTTCCCTCCTGAGCTCCAGGTGGTGGGTCTCTTCCCTCCTGAGCTCCAGGTGGTGGGTCTCTTCCCTCCTGAGCTCCAGGTGGTGAGGCGTCCAGGTGGGGGGTCTCTTCCCTCCTGAGCTCCAGGTGGTGGGTCTCTTCCCTCCTGAGCTCCAGGTGGTGGGTCTCTTCCCTCCTCAGCTCCAGGTGGTGGGTCTCTTCCCTCCTGAGCTCCAGGTGGTGGGTCTCTTCCCTTCTGAGCTCCAGGTGGTGGGTCTCTTCCCTCCTGAGCTCCAGGTGGTGGGTCTCTTCCCACCTGAGCTCCAGGTGGTGGGTCTCTTCCCTCCTGAATTTTGGAACATTTTTTGATTCTATTTTGATCGAATTCGTCCACTGTATTGAACCCAGAGCCTAAACCCATCATCCTTAATGTTAAACTCAATGCAGATATAAAAGACAAATTAATGCAGCTCTGTATTCATTATTACCTCATCAAATGTATTCTTTAAATCCAAGCACCTGAATTTGACTTGGTATTAGCCACTTGCAGTATCTACACAGCAAGGCTCAGATTGGAGGAGTGAGAAGCAGCACAAAGGGCCAATCAGTTGCTCATGTGCTAACGAGGAACATGCTGATAGAATTAGAGAGCAGAATGACAGACTTGTCAGTCTGCTGTTTCTCCTTCACTGTCCAATCACAGACTGGGGGAGGTACAAGATTAGTAAGCATATTTAAACTGCAGCAGAGAAAAATCAGGTCTCCTGCCCTGCTATATAGGGCTATCCTGTATTGCAAAGCATTGTAAATCTTAGAAGAAATCCTTTTGGCAGTTAAATAAGCTCCCAAATATGTATTTAACCTGTGTATTTAGCAGTTTGCCTGGAGTTCAGCTGTAAAAATAAAGAAAGGATTGTCATATGGAGCTGTCATATTGAGGTGCCAGAGCAGGAAATCAAATTGATTGCATCCCTTAAAATCTGATGCAGAATTCAGTGTTGGCGTTGCAGGAATTTCCTTGGAATGTACTTTTTTTTTTTTGCTGTGTCCGCTTTGTTTGACAGTTTGATTTCACAGTGTCTTGCTTTCTTTGTGTGTATTAAGGAAGAACAACACGCTAACACGTCTGCCAACTACGACGTGGAGCTTCTCCACCACAAGGACGGACACATAGAGTTTATAAAGAATGGTAAGAATGGGTTTTTTTTTTCAATGGAAGATCAAGATTGTGCTTGAAATACTTAAAGGAGAACTATGAGGTGAGTGCTTTTCACTCACCTCATAGTTCTAGCCGACCTGTGACAATGAGACTGTCACAGGTCGGTTCAGTAGATCGGGAGGTGAGCGAACACATACCGGCGTTCGCTCACCTCTCGATCCTGTCATGGCTCTCTGCCGTGACAGGGGAGGGGCTGGATTCCCCCCTCCCCGCTCCGATCCGCCAGCGCTGACTGGCGGAACGGACGGGGGAGGGGGCGGGTACAGCTGGCTCTGCCTCTAGATAGGCAGAGCCACCTGTCAGTCACGCAGCTGGGCGGATCCCGGCATAATTGTCGGGATCCGCTTCAGCTGCGGCGTCTCAGTATACCGCGAGCTCCAGCTTGCATTATACTGAGCCTAAGGTGATAGGAGGACGCTAGTTTGTGTCCTCCCATTAACCTAAGGAGAACTATGGGGAAAAGCCTTAACCCCATAGTTTTCCTTTAACACGGAAAGAGTACTTGGCCAGACCGCCCAGTGAACAGGCAAGGCATGATGCTGGGACTTTTTCTTGCCTTCACGGCCAAAGGTCACACATGCCTTGGATAGATAAAGGGTGTGAGATAGATAGCTTTATATTATTATTAATCAAGGTTTTTATAGCGCCAACAGTTTGCGCAGTGCTTTACAATATAAGGAAAACATTAAACTCACAATACAATTCAAGACAAGATGGTAAGGAGGGCCCTGCCCCTGAGGGCTTACAATCTAAAAGGGAGGGGCCAGTGATACATGAGGAGGTAGCTGTGTGGGGATGAATTGTTTGAGAAAGTGATAGTTCAGTGGTTAGGTTGCGGTTGGATAGGCTTCCCTGAAGAGATGAGTCTTAAGGGATTGCCTAAAGGCAGTCAGAGTGGGAGATAGTCGGACAGGTTGGGCAGAGAGTTCCATAGGATGGGCGAGACTCTAGTGAAGTCCTGGAGGCGAGCATGGCAGGAGTTGACGAGGGAGCTGGAAAGCAGAAGGTCTTTTGAAGAGCGGAGGGGATGGTTAGGGTGATACTTTGAGACCAGGTTTGAGATATAGCCGGGGGCAGAGTTGTGGACGGCTTTATAAGTGGTTGTTAATATTTTGAATTTTGTCCTTTGGCTATTGGAATCCAGTGCGGGGATTGACAGAGGAGGGTTGCAGACACTGAGTGGTTGGTTGGGTGAATGAGTCTAGCAGCTGCTATTTATATATTTATTTATAGATAGGTAGGTAGGTCCTCTTTTTGGCCGATATGTGTGCAGTGACAGGTCCTCTTTGTGTTCCCATTAGATGGAAACAGTCGGGAAGCTACACTGAAAGAGACAGTCACTCTGAAGTGGTGCACACCAAGGACAAATAGCATCGGTGAGTGCAAAATGTTCATCTCTGCAATCCATGTACATTTCCCTTTGTTTTTATTCCTTTTAGAGACCCTGCAAGCACAAAAAAATAGAAATGCACCGTTGACAACACACGGCGTTATTGTGGGCAGAGTGGCGTCAGCCCTCTCAGTTGTCTTTTGCTGAACTTCTTAACAACTCCCACTTTCAGTTCTCTAGACCCTTGGTTCTCAACTGGTGGGTTGCGACCCTGTGTTCAGTGGGTCACCGCATGCTTTCCACTTTTCTAGGTGAGAAGCTCACCCAGCCTCAGCCTCCCCCATAGCACAGCACCGTCCCAAGCAGTAATTCAAAATATGCTGCCCGGTGCCAAGTGTCAGCTTGAGGTGGGGTGGGCTAGGGCTATGGCTGCGAGAGGGCTCCATCCATACATGCATTGCTTACAGCTCCCTTGTGTGTCCTGTAGAGGTTCCTGGACCAGTGTGATGTCACATTCTGGCTCCTGACACGCACCTCTACAGGGTGTGCAAGGGAGCTGTACAAGTGGATGCACATATGGATGGAGCTCTGTCACAGCATGGCAGCCCACACTGGACCCCAGGCTGAGGATCCACTCCAGTTCTTGTAAGGTAGGGATGTTTTTTTTTTTTATTATTACATTTTTTTGGAGTGTGTATGTGTGTGTGAGAATGTCTGCAAGATTGTGTCTGTGGTTGTGTGTGTCTGTCAGTGTTTTTGAGGGCCCATTCACACTACTACAGTGCGTTAATCGCACAGTCCCGTCCGATTAACGCACTGTACCACACAATCGCACCTACCACGCGTTCTGGCATGGGAGATGGATTGCATTGGCATTCCTTTGAATCGCACCCCAAATGCATCTATTGCCCACATCGGAATGCGCGGTATGGCAATGCCATGCGTTCCATTGCAGTGCAACTTGGGGCACAACTTAATGACCAAGGATAAATGTGGGTGCTGAGATTACACAGGTTGAGAACCACTGCTCTAGACAATAAAAGTTAATCATTCTGTAGTCCAAGAAAAGAACTAGAAGAGCTCTTTGTGATGACACAGCAAGTGTGCAGAGGACACAGAACGGATCTGGATTTTTGACAAGATCAACAGGGTTTTTTTTACACTTCTCAAACAATTAAAACAAACTTCTTCCAATGGAATAGTAAACAGATCAAAGGGGAGCAAATAGGAGAAATTCATTGTTGGGGCTTACCTCGTACATATTCATTTGTTAATATTGTCTTTTTTGTCTTTAGAATTGCACTACTGCACAGGAGCATTTCGAATATCGCCGGTAGATGTGAACAGCCGACCGTCTTCCTGCCTTACCAACTTTCTGTTAAATGGTGAGAACTGGGGTGACGCGCAGTTGTATGTACAGTATATTAAAAGTTCTGTCAGTATTTACAAGTATTATGTTTCCAGCTCTCTGTGGGGGCTTCCAAGTTGTCTCTTGAATCAGGTGCAAGTTATCTTTGGTGCAGATGAAAAAACTGACCTTTTGGTGCGGTTGGCTGTAGGTAGACGGTTGCATTATTGTGAGTTAGAAAACTGCAAAATGCAGACTGCTGTTAAAAGCCTACTTGCAACTGTTCAAAAAAAAGGGGGCGACTCCATGTTTGGGGAATTATACTTTGTAACGTTGAAAGACAAAATTTAGTTTCTGTCGTTTTTGAGTAGGGGATGTTTTTTGTGTGTGTGTGTGTGTGTGTGTGTGTGTTTTTTTTTTTTTTAAGCATAGGTCACCTGTAAGTGCAAGTCACCTGTGACATTTTGGATATCCTATCATTTTCTAGTCCTC
>NW_017306492.1:350352-385407 GCF_000935625.1 Nanorana parkeri
TAAACATTTACATTTTTTATATTTATTTTTATTAATTTTTTATGAAATAATTTTATTTTTTACATTACTTTTAGGGGCTTTGGGGAAATATTAGGGGTCTAAGCCGACTACAGATAATTCCCTTTTAAAATAGAAAAAGAGATTGAGGACACAAAGTCCTCAATCTCTTTTTCTGTGTCCCGTGTTATCAATGAACAGGAATCCTCTGAGTGTTCCTGTTCATTCATAACATGAGGCCAGAGTATGTTTACTATAACTACAGCTATGAATGAACAGGAGGTGATGTAGATCACTTCCCATTCATTCATAATTGAGGATATAGTAACCATACTCTGTCCTCAATTATTTACAAACACTCAGCGATCACTGATCGCTGAGTGTTTGCTCTCGCTCTCCTCTCTGACACGCTGTCACAGGTGGCTGAGCGAGCGGAGCAGGGAGTAGAGCTCAGCCTCCTGTGACAGCGTGGGCTGTCTTCGCCCCCACACCGATCTGCCGGACTGTGATATGCGGCTGAGCGGTGTGGGAGGAGAGACGCCGGCCGCTCACAGCGCTCGGGCGGCTGTCACTTTCTCTCCTCCCCGCTGGGACACAGAGCAGCGCCCAGCGGGGAGGAAAGAAATCACGGATGTGCTGATGTATCGGCAGGAAAATTGCACTTTCGGCATTATGCCAAAAGTGCAATTTTCGGCTGATATATCGGTGCATCCCTAGTTCTAACCCTTCGCGACTTCATCCAATAGGCTTTTATGTATACTTTAACTCCAGACAAACCACTAAACACTCCATTAAAGCATAGCTAGAAACACTGTAAATCAACGCACATCCACTGGTGATCACCCTCTGCTCCATAACTGTAAATTATAACAAGTGACTACACTTATCAGATGTTGCAGTTCTGTACAAATGGTGTCACTGCCCCACCTCCTTCATTCTATTTGGAATCCTGGTAAACATTATAACACTGGCCACACCCACTGGGAGCTCTCTCCTGGAACCCATCTAAGTACCTTCTTCTGTCTCAGCAGCTGCAGTTGTTCCTTTTCATTTCTGATCACTGAGCCGATCAATCTTATTCTTCCTCAGGCCGCTCGGTGCTGCTGGAGCAGCCACGTAAGTCCGGATCCAAAGTGATCAGTCACATGCTGAGCAGCCACGGCGGGGAAATTTTCCTGCACGTCCTGAGCAGCTCCCGGTCCATCCTGGAGGATCCTCCATCAATCAGCGAGGGCTGTGGAGGAAGAGTCACCGATTATAGGATTACGGTGAGTCACAAGGCTGAAATGGAATATACAGCATAGTTTCTTTCCTGCAGCAAACATTTCGGGTAGATATAAAATGTTGTATATAATACCCCCTTAGTGTTATGGGGATAAGAGGGGGAGGTGTTCTGTAGTCCAACAGAGAAACCAGGGCATAACTGATAACAGCTTGGGATTTTAGTGCAGCAGAGGCAGCATTGTCGGCTCACTACAGGAAGTTGGGAGAAGAGTGTATTTCTGGCAGACCAGTAGATATTTTTCTTTACTTCCAGTGTTTTTTAGGAGATTAAGTTTTTTGAAGTGTGCATGTACTGCAGAGATGTCCCCTAGAACTACACTTTAAGTAAATTTTGATGGTTACATTTTGGCACACTAGCTGCGTTTTACTGCGGTCACATGCTATTAGAGCCTTCATGTTGCCTTTCACTGCACAGGATTTTGGGGAGTTCATGAGGGAGAACAGACTCATGCCCTTTCTGGACCAGCGGTACAGGATAGACGGAACGCCGGAAGTTCCCCTGGACCGAGCGAAGTTCCAGCTAGAGCGACACACGCGGTACTGGCCAATGATTATCTCACAGACCACCATTTTTAACATGCAGGCGGTAAGTGTATCCTCCTACAGCTGTATGCAGATATGGAAGGGGTGGGAAAACTCCGGCCCTCCAGCTGTTGTGGAACTACAAATCCCATGAGGCATTTCAAGATTCTTACAGCCACAGTCATGACTCCCAGAGACAGATCCATGATGGGATTTGTCGTCTCACCACAGCTGGAGGGCTGGAGTTTGCCCAGTCCTGAGATATGGTTTATGATGCATCCTGAGCGTGTCTCGTGTCCTTGGCAGGTCGTTCCTCTGGCCAGCGTTATCGTGAAGGAGACTCTGACGGAAGAAGATGTCCTGAACTGCCAGAAAACCATATACAATCTGGTGGATATGGAGAGGAAGAATGACGCCTTGCCCATTTCTACAGCAGGCACACGGGGGAAAGGACCAAAGAGGTACAGAGGAGGGTTTGTTAAACTCCCAAATGAAATAAGAAATTATTAATTTATCTATAATACTGATATAGCATACTTTGCTGACACAGGGTAAAACAACAGGTTCACTTTAACTTGGCCCTCTCTAGCTGCACATACTTACCTTGACTGACTCCTTCGATCAGCTGATCGAGGGATGGCGGCTGAAAGGGTGCTGATAGCGGCACCCACTGTGCAAATTTCAAACCGGATAAAATTTGCAGTGTATGGCCACCTTAGGAAAAAGCGGTAAAGGGAGAGTTGTCACCAGAAGCGTGCCTGGAATGTAACTGAGTTGAGAAATTTAGTTCCGCTCTGAAATTTTAAAACACACTTCTGTTAAAGACCAGGAAGCCACCCCCATCTTTTCAGATATTTTCATAGAGATTTGAAAGTTTCTAATATTCCTATGAATTGCTCATTTTGGTAATAATCTGTGCTTCTGTTCTGGCAGGGACGAGCAGTACCGCATTATGTGGAACGAGCTGGAGACACTGGTGCGAGCTCACGTTAACAGCTCTGAAAAGCACCAGAGGGTGATGGAGTGCCTGCAAGCCTGCCGTAGTAAGCCGCCAGAGGAGGAGGAAAGGAAAAAGAGAGGAAGAAAGAGAGAGGACAAAGAGGACAAGCCTGTTGGGAAGGACATTGAACACGATAAGAAGTGGACAGAATCTGAGAGGTACGTTACAAAGTCACACATGACAACATGCAATTTGGAAAGACTCGGCAAATCCAATGCAAGAATGTGTTCAATGCCAACTCCTGGCAAAACATTTTCTTTTTGGATCAAGTAGCAAAGGGTTAGAACCTCTATTGGATTTTTATTGTTGGGTGTGAGCTGATAACTTTCTGCCATGCTGCCCTCTTATCAGTTACATTGCTCTCAGCCATCTCTGAGGACAAAACCTCCTTCCCCCATGCCATGGAGATGAAGTGAGGGAAAGGTATTTTGTATACCTGTGCTAGGGTGGCATGCTCTTCCTCGATGGATCCAGTATTGTGAATGAGCATTGTCACCCCAGGACAGGAAGTGTGTTACTGAGTCTGAAACCAATGCAGCCTCCACATCTAAAAAGACTGGTAAGTTGCAATATATTTATTTTTTGTTTATTGGTTGAAATGTAAAGGCCCCGCCCCCCCCCCAAATCCATTCCCCCATGTATGACTCTAGTATACTGTATAGGCTCTAGTGTTGATCTGAAATTAGTTCTGACCAGGAGGTGACAGTGTTCTAATTTGTGAAAATTAAGCTGCGCTGTTTTTTGTTTTAAACCTGTGAGTGATTTTCAGTTGATGTCATGGTGGTCTCTGCAATATAAAATCACATATCCAGTAACAAAATGAGGCCTGGTTTACAATACCTGTTTTTAAGAGTAATGAAGTTTAACAACAAGGTTTATTTGCAGGGTGAACACTGAAAAACCTTCCTCACCAATCACTTTAAGATGCTTTGCCTATCACTTAGCATACTCCTATTTGAAATATATAGCTGTATTGTTAAAAACCTTTGCCCTCCCCATATTAAGTTTATTACCTTATAATGTATATAATATAGGGAGGACTGGGGGGAGAGGGGGGATGTTAAGCTTAGGCTGTTTAAATGTATAGCTGCCCTTTACGGGTCTGCCCATCCAGAACCGATATTTTACCAGTGGCGTATGTAGGAGGCTTGAATCATCCACGGATGACTTAGGCCCCATTCACACTGCGCAATTTGCAAATTGCGCGTTTGTCGCGTGATTTGCATTTTGCGCGATATCGCGCAAATGCTTGCATTGAACAAGCGAGAATCGCGGCAAAATCCGCTGCAAAAAGGGTCCTGCTGTAGCGACACACGACCCGTGACAGCAGGACCCTTTGCCCCATTGAGATGCATTGAAGAGCGATATCGCGCGGTAAATAGCCGCGATATCGCGGGAATTACCGCGCAATAAATCGCTCAATGTGAACGGGGCCTTATATCTTTTAAGGACTTTAGATTTGGCGACCCAAGTTCTCATCTCCACCCACTTGCAGCGGCCATTACAAAAAAAACATTTCCCTCTTGCCTTTAAATGTCCTTTTACAGACAATTTCTGAGATTTGAGCCACAGAAACAGTGTTGTCCCTGGACAACTACAGCACAAAAGAATAAAGGAACTTTGGGAGAAATATGGAGGCAGCCTGTCCTGTACTGAAGTAGGGGTTGGGCGATGGAGCCACAGCGTGTTGCTGGGGAAACAGACATCTGACACTCCCAGAAGTCTCAAATGCTGGATAGTCTAAAGGAGGCTTCAGCGCTGGAATGGAGGGAACACTGAAGTGGTGAGTATAATGGCTATTCTATTGCAGGGAACTGCCAGTTATAATTTTTAGGTGAATGACATGGTTGCTTTAAAAGTTGACAAACCTTTAACATCTCCCCTTTACCTCACAGCAACCATTCCCCCAATCCACAGCCGGTTTTTTTCTTCTTGTGATGGAATTGGATCAGTGGGATGATGTTGCAGTTGGTGGTGCAGAGAGCCCTGAGAAACCTGTGGATGGTGCATCTGACCAGCGTCTACCCAATACTTAGTGCTGGGTGGATGGACAGTTTCCTGTATCGAGGATTCCAGGTATACTGTACTTCTGAAGTAAACGGAATGTGTTTGTTTGTTTTTTTAGGATGAAGTCATCCATAGATCGGGAAAAGGAGGACCTGGCAGAGGCTGAGATTATAAAGGACTCCCCCGATTCTCCAGAGCCCCCCAACAAAAAGCCGCACATTGTCGTAGAAGACATCACCCCTGTGGAGAAAGCTAAAGGTCAGTGTGGAAAGCGGCTGGCTTTGTCCTTTATCATAGTGTCTGAAGGGGATCGTATAGTCCTATAAATGTTTTTCTTGTGATGCATATGTAATCTAATATATACATAAAAAAATAAGGTGGCGCTTATATCGAGCACGTCACAATAAATCAGTACTTGGCTTCCGGCTGGCTATGTAGTGCTGCATAGTGACTGTCCTTTTTCCAGTTAATAATCGATTGTATATCTGGCTGACTGATCTGATCTCTGCAGTCCTTCAGCATGGAGGCCCTCTCTATTTCCTGATGTAGAGGAAGGAGTTACAGATCTGTATTTCTCTTACTGTTAAGGGACACAGGAAATTTCTGTATTAACAAAGTGATATTAAAGTCAAAAGGTTTTTTAAGCTATTTCAAATGCTGATGAAATCACCTACAATGGACGCTGCTCCTTAATGTTTAATAGTTTCAAAATCATAGTCTGTACATAAATGGGGGCACACCTACCATAACCCCTCTTTCTGAGTAACATCCAGGACCATGGTTACCATCAGTTACATGCCGGACAATGGATAAGCTGGCACGAATAGCAGGGCAGCAACAAGACACTAGCTTTACAAATTTTGGTTACGTTTTCCAGTGTCTGGCCACCTGCAAAGAAACTGTAGAAGAAAGGTGCTCGGAGGTATTTAGAAGTAGCCACAAGACTTTTTAGATCAGGCAATACAAGACCATTTCCTGTTTTGTTTAGCTGGTGGTGAATTATAGCTCTACATACCAAGCTGACAGCAGGTTTCCTCCAATAGAGCATTTTTGTTAAAAATTGTGTGGCAAAAGGAAACGGCATCTTTACTCATCTGGTCCCAGGACAGCATGACATCTAAATACAGCAATAACAAATGAGGAAATGTTTAAAAGTTGTACTGTTTAAAACCTCCCTGTCTGCAATCTGTATATTAACGTTCCCTAGCACGATCTAGCTGGCTGTCACTAATAGTTCTGATACACTGATGATTGGGGACCAATCAGAGTGTTTCCCAATCATGTGACCACTGTCAGCCTTGGCCTAGTGACCATGTGCAGACTGGAGGCTGAATATGGTACAGCAGATGCCACCGCAGCCCAAAGGAGGCAGTGTCCATCTGTTTATTACTGTAATTGTCAATTACAAAGACAGTACTCAAATATAAATGTATAGGAAACTTTTTGTACATCATTTGTCAGCCTACAACAAGTGAAGTGAACAGCAAAACAAATGATTATACGCGCTATAGTGCTCTACCCCAAAATCCTCAATAACACCCTATTGATAGCTGCAGAGATAGAGAGAAGCTATATACACTTCTCCCACATTATAATAAACAAAAGACAAACTCCTAGATTGTTCACTTCTCCTGCCTTCTCCAAACTCTTCACCTTTTATAGTGTTATAGCCAAGGTACCTGACATATGTTGATGCTGCAAAATTTAACACGGGGCATCTAGGCCTCGGTGACCTCTGGTCCTGAAAGGGTCATTATTTTTTGGGGGGGAAAAAGCAATGATTTTGTAAGCTATGGTGATAGAGAGTAATGACCTAAGTAACATTTCATTTTCAGCATAGATGTTTGATACATGGACCCATGTTCCTTTTTATTTCTCCTGGTGTCTGCAGGCCCCATGTCTCTGCTGTCTCTGTGGAGTTCGAGAATTAATGCCGCCAATTCCAGGAAACATCAGGAGTTTCATGGACGTCAGAACTCCGTCAACAACAAGGCTGAACTGTACCAGCACCTCAAGGAAGAGAATGGGTGAGAGCTGCAGGGAAGAAGAATATTGTTTAAAGAGAACCAGTCAGGAGGTGTGGTTGTCTGCAGAGAGAGGAAGACCAATCTGATCCTGCCCCACATCTTCCTCCCCTAGTAGGCACCTACATCATCTGACACTGTGTCACCCCTATGCAGTATGGTCAGTGTTAAACACAATATTTAGAGCTGAACTTCAGGTAGATAAAAAACACAAAAAAATGCAGCTTTGTATTTATTAATACATTATTAAATATATTTTTTAATGCAAGAAGTTCAACAACCTGAATTTGTAATCGGTCCTTCAGTTCTGGAGAGTTTAGAGTTGGAGAGGAAGATGCAGCACAAGTAGCCAATCAGCTGTGCTGCAGGGCAAGATACTTGCTAATAGGAGGAGAGAGCAGTGTGGCCGAGAGTAGTGCTCATCAGTCTAATGCTTCTCCTTTCACTGTCCAATCACAGACTGGGGGTAGAACTAAACCCGTAAGTATTATTAAACTGTGGCAGAGGAAAATCAGGTCCTGCCCTGCCAGACAGGGATGTGCTGCATGAAAGATGAAGGCAATTTGTCAAACACCTCTGTGTCACGTCTCTGCGGATGTCACCGGTCAGTGGGAGGAGGTAGAGATCAAGAGAAAGAAGAAAAAAAAGTCTGGATTTGCATGCCTGTACCAGCACTGTCCAGCCCTAGTCTACCTAGGCTGCAAATGCATGATTACAATAGTTATTGGTGCTGATTATGAAGGGACTGTTATGTTCACATGCATGTGTAATAGAAAGGTTCACTTTGAAATAGATACCAACCTGGCTTGCTAAAGTACTGTGTATTATAAACACTTGGCATTTCAAAAAAACAAAAAAAACTGTTTTCAAATTTCCCTTTTCTCCTTTCCTGCATCTGAATGCTGCCCATCTCCTACGGCCTTTTTACAGCTACTTTCTGTCTATATGCACTCTAGCGATGGCTGCATGACATTTTCTCAGGGAAGCTTTCCCTATGGTGACAACAACCTCTGGTGTTCAGCTCATGTGAAGGAAGAGGAAGCTGCTGGGATAACCCTCACTCATCATACTTTATTTGTGAAGAACCAGGGTTGTCACCCTAGAATAGGAAGTGTGTTTGGACTACAGAACACCTGTCCCTCTTCATCTCCATAACTTGGGGGAAGGCGTTCTGTGGTTCACAGAGGTCAGCTGAGCAGGGCTGACAACACTGCTTGGGTTTTTGGTGCAGCAAGAGGCAGCATTGCCAGTTAATACAGGAAGTTAGCAGCTTACTGGATTTCTGTCGGATTAACAGGTATTTTTATGTAATCGCAGCATTTTTAAACAAACAAAAACATGGAGATGTGTATGTATTGCAGAGATGTACTGATTCTTTTTTTAAATGTTGACCAGACATGCACTTAGACGTGTACATTTTCTCTATTTCCCTGCAGAAATGATCCTGTTGAAAACGGAAAGGCTGGAAGACAGTGATGAACTTTGTTTCTGGCACACAGCAATGAATTCAGTCATTTTACAGATCATGGATCAATTTTGACTATTTCGGCCTCTTTCTATCACCTGTAAATGTGCAGACTTCTAGCATATTATTTTAATACAACGAGAAGAATAAGATATCAGTTTTTTGTCGATAACAACAAACTCATATTCCCGTCTTTAAAATATATTAAAGTTGTTTTGTGGTACCCTTTTTTTCCAAAAAAAAAAAAAGTGTTTCTTTTTTTGTGTGTGAAAAATAGGATTTTTATACTCGCAGCAATATCTTTATTCTGGAGTCCATTTGGGGTCACAGTAAGTTTTTAACCTTCAGGTTATACGGCTGCCTGCAGGTGGATGAGACACTGGCATACAGAAAAAAAAAGTGTAGGCCAGACCACGATAACCCCATACTACCAGCATGCCTTAGTTTTGTAGCAGAGTGTGTGACCTGTGTCCCTCAATGGATTGAAGAAAACGACTTTACGGAATGCACACAAAATCTTATTCTATTCCTTCTGGTCCATTAAGGGACACAGGAATTTTTAAAAGTCCAACTGATGGGTGGGCATCACACAACAATTGCTAAAAGGCTCAAAGTAAGAACAGAAAACTGGGGACTGCCTGCAGCTCAAAGAGCACCTGAAGGAACTTTATGCCACAAGACAAGAACGTCCACCTGTTAACAGAAGGCCACATGGTAGCCTTTCAAATCTGGGAAATCGTGGCCTGATGCCGAAAAGCCCAGAAACGCTCACAAACATAGTAGTAGTGTGCACCTTAACAAGAAAGGATGGAACCTGATCCTTAAGCGCATAACAGTGAACGATGGTCTGTCTCAGCCACCTAGAGATGGTGGAACGAGAAGCCATGAGTACCCTTCCATGGTCCATCCAGAATGACAAAAAGGGAACGAGTCTTCCTGAAAGAAGCAGTGTCTGAGAGGTAAACTCACAGCCCAAACCACATCCAGACAATGGAAATTTCCTTCTGATGAACTGGAGCCGGACAAAAGGCTGGAAGAACATACTCCTGGTTAGGGAGAGGGAGATACTACCTTAGGCATAGGAAGCCCGGGGCCCTTAACACAACTTTGTCCTTTTGCAAGACCAAATAGGGTTCCTTGCAAGAGCTGATGGTTACAAGGAAAGCAACCTTGTGGGTAAGAGAAGAGAAAGGAATGTCTCTAGTGGGCCCAAATTGTAGCTTCTAAAGTGCAGGGAGAAATAGATTCAGATCCCTCACGGTCAAAGGGAGACCCCCATGCACAAAGGTCTTAATAAAGGAGTGAGAGGCCAACAGTCTCCTAAACAGAATAGAAAGTGCAGAGACTTGACCTTAAATGGTTATGAGAGTCAAACTCTGGTGCAGGCCCAACTGCAGGAAGGAGAGGATGTTTCTAGTCTTAAGCATTGCAGAAATCACAGACTTCAAGTCACTTAGAACCTGGGCTTCAAAAGCCATGCCAATAAAGCCAGTGACCAAGAAGCATGTTGGTAAATTGGTCCCTGGGACAGTAGATACAGATGGTCTAGCATAGCCCACGGTGCATTTTCTGGGAGTCCTACTGGGTTGGTGTACCACATCTGCCTGGGCCAATATGGAGAATTGAGGATCACTGCAATGCTCAGTCCTGTAGAGCAGGCAAGGAAGAAGTTTCAAAGAAGGAAAGGCATAGATCAAGGTGTACTGAACCCACGGAGCACCCAGAGCATCCATTGTTTCCGCCATTGGATCCCGGCACCTGAATACAAACTTGTCCAGCTTATTATTGAACCTAGAGGTCAGGTGGACCACATTCAGCATTCCCCTCTTATGACACAGGTCCTGAACACCTCCGGGTGTAGAGACCATTTTCCCCACTCCAAATGCTGCCGACCGAGGAAGTCTGCAAATTGTTCATGTCTGGGATGTACACAGCTGACAAGGTTGGAACATAAAGTTCTGCCCAGGACAGGATTCTCTCTACCTCTCTTGTAGCAGCGAGAACTCTGTTTCTCCCTTGATGGTTGATATATGCCACCCTTGGGGTGTCGTCTAACTAAAATGTGGATTGGATGGTCCTCCAACAGGTTAGTCCATGGGGAAGGGGGCAACCCGCCTATTAGGACATTTCCAATCTTTTTATATAATCAGTTGGAAAAGTGGGTGCAAAGGAACGGGATCATATACGACCCAAGGCTGGAAACAGAACTGATAGAAGAAACAGGTTGATCCTCTACTTTCATAGTGGTGCTCAATAGGAGCCTTCAACTCAGGAGTAATAGCAGCAGACTATTCTTGCTTAGGGGGTAAGCTCATCCAAAAGATTTGAGTGACTCATAATCAGAGACTCTGCAGAAGATGGCTCAGAAACTGCTCAGGGCGTAGGCAAATCAGATACAGAATCTACATGAGAGTATGTTTACAGCCTCTGCAATCAGAGTCCCCAAATAACTGGGTAATTTGGGACATAAAGTTCTGTGTGACTATAGTAAAACCTCCACTTAGAGGGCATAGGACCCAATTTCACCCTACAGAGCTGAGAAGGTTCCAAAGAGTGGAAAGACTTTAAGAGCAGGGGCCAGCATGACTCCTAAGACGTCCGCACCATCAAGCAGTCACAGGGCCCTTAGTTGAAAGTGAGCTAGGGCCACCCAGAACAGCAGGAACACCTCCCGGCCTTGTTTCTAGAATCAGATATTTTGCAAGTGCAAAGCGGATAGGCAACACACAGGTCCGGGGTACTCACAAAACCTGGCCAGCTGGTAGCAAATGAGGGTCACTGGCTGGAGGGACAGAGAGCTGATGGTAAACAAAGTCACTGGAGTTGGGCAGCAGAAACGGTTCAACATGCAAAACATTAAAGCTGAACTCCGGGCAGATACAAAGGAGCCAGATTAATTTCAGCTCTGTCATCATTAATACATCATGACATGTATATTTTAATACAAGCAGTGGAAGTATCTGAATCTGACTTCCTAGCAGCCTGTTGCAGACCCCTGTACAGTAGAGGTCAGACTGAGAGAGGTCGAAGCAGCACAATGAACCAATCAGGGGTGCTGCACAAGTAGAGCATCCAAAAAAGACAAGTTTTCTTTTGTTAAGCCCAACCTGTGTTAAGGTGCCCATACACTGCTCGATTCTCGTACGAGAACCGCGGGAAATCCCGCGATCGTACGAGAATTGAGCAGTGTGAACGGAGACGTGCGACCGTTTCTACTGTACGGTCGCACGTCTTCCGTCGAACCAGCATGTTCGAAAACCAGCCGGGAATCGTACGATTCTCGGCTGGTTAGAATGGTGCTCAGAAGATAAATGCTGAACGGGCCGGTGTGCGCACGCGCACACTGCACGTTCAGCATTGCGGTCATCGGAAGCCCGCCCCTCAGGGGGGCAGGCTTGCGATGATCGAGAGTGCGATCTGCCTGTCCAAGATAGGCAGATCGTACGTTTTTTTAATCCCTTTACAACCATCGCAAGACTAAGGTCTTGCGATGGTTGTACAGTGTATGGCCACCTTTACATTACAGCGGTCTTTGAGAAAATTGTACGCAGAGTTAAATTAGCAAATTAAGAAAGTCATGACACCTGAATAACCTATAGGGGGGAATATCTATGAATTGTTTTCGAAGGTTAAAGTGGACCTAATATCAGATATATTTCAAGACAAGTGCATGCATGCTACATAATGTGTCAGTGTAACACTTCCAGGTAGTTATAACCTCTCAGAGATCACAGTATCTCCTTCTCACAATGCCTTCATCTACTTTTCTCTCCAGAAGGACGGAACCATCTAGGTCCTGGACTGTGATGTTGGTTCAGAGATGGCACAGTCATGTAAATATTGTGCAGTCCTTGGCTGTGGTCAAAATTGTCTAAAGGCTGTGATACACTGCACGCAAAGCAGCGCGGAGCGGTGGCGCGCTGCCTTCACGAGCAGTGTGTCATGTAATTTTCTCGGCACCTCAGCTTGCGAGAGCTCGCGTAGCTGAGCGTGCCAAGATGAAAAATGTCATCTTCAGCCAATCGGCTTGCACGTATAAACCGGCGCATCGCAATGCGACGTCTGGTTGGTTGTTACGCAGGTCCCGATTGGCTGAAGGTGTAGTCAATCATGTGCGTGCACTCAGTTCACACACTGCATGCAAAGCTCCGTGCCGGACAGCTTTGCTTCGCTCTGCGCGGCTTTGCGTGCAGTGCGTCACGGCCTTAAAGGAGAACTATGAGGTGAGTGCTTTTCACTTACCTCATAGTTCTAGTCGACCTGTGACAATGAGACTGTCACAGGTCGGCTCAGTAGATCGGGAGGTGAGCGAACACATACTGGCGTTCGCTCACCTCTCAATCCTGTCACGGCTCTCTGCCCTGACAGGGGAGGGGCTGGATTCCCAGCGCTGACTGGCGGAACGGACGGGGGAGGGGGCGGGTACAGCTGGCTCTGCATCTAGATAGGCAGAGCCAGCTGTCAGTCACGCAGCTGGGCGGATCCCGGCATAATTGTCGGGATCCGCTTCAGCTGCGGCGTCTCAATATACAGCGAGCTACAGCTTACGGTATACTGAGCCTAGGGTGACGGGAGGACGCTAGTTTGTGTCCTCCCGTTACCCTAAGGAGAACTATGGGGAAAAGCCTTAACCCCATAGCTCTCCTTTAAGACAGATCAGCCCCTGCTGCAGCCTCTCAGCTTATGACTTGTTATAATGTTGCAGGCTGATCACTGCACTAGTGGAGAGGAGACTGAGGAAATACTTCCTCCTGCATGCAGCAGACTGATTAAATCATCTCAGGCTAGGCAAAGTCACTGGACTGAGCATAAGCACAGCTTGTTAACGATGAGAGGTAACACGTCAGGAATATTGTGACGTCAGGAATTTATTCATGCAAATCTTTACAAGTACCAAAAAATACATTTTAAATAATAGATTTACCGTAACAGAAACTGATTTGTTCTTAGCATTCTATAACCTTGTGCTGTCTTTGAAAGTAACGCTCAATCACTGGTCCCTTCAACAAGGAAAACTTTATGTACAGCAAAGACACGGGGCGATCATGAGAGTGCTGTGTGCCCAGGACTCGGGAGATTACAGGCTCAGTCCGGGGTAGATTAAACCATAGCAGGCATGTACCGTATCTTGGCTGCAGGTAGTTTCCTGTGTCAATATTAACACAGGAGAAGCAGACGTTCTCAGTGACACGGAAAATGAACTCTCTCATCCCGGCAGCTTTTGTCGTGGAGGCAACAAGAACGCTGATGAAGAACCCGAAAAGAAAATCCCACTTTAATAAGATAATCATATAATAATAATAATAATATAAATAATTTCTGCCCAATTATATTTTGAATGTAAAACTGAACTCCAGGTGGGGAACAGGCCCTTACCCCTCAACATTGGGACAAGGGTACTTTGCAAGGGGTGGGAGAGGACTTTGCCACCCCTCCCCCATTGCAAGGGACTCCCCAATTTGGAAAGGAATGTGGTCTATTCTAATAGAAGGTAGAAGGGGATCACCCAGGCTGCATGTTTGGATAAGGGTTGGTATATTAATTGGGGAACCCTTTTTATTTTTCAATTACTACATACCTACTGCAGGGGGCCTTTAATGTAATTCCCGAGACTACATTGGTTTATGATAAACCGGATCTGTATTGGTTCAGAATTTTACAATGTAAATAGACCTCCCCAACACGTTGTGCGGGTAATCCTATGCACGTACACCGATCAGCCATAACATGATGACCACAGAGCGGTAAATAACATTGATTATCTGGTTACAATGGCACTTGGAAGTGGGTGGCATGAATTAGGCAGCAAGTGAACATTTTGTCCCTGAAGTTGATGCGTTGGAGGCAGAAAAAATGGGCAATGTAAGGATTTGAGCGACTTTGACAAGAGCTAAATTGTGATGGCTAGACGATTGGGTCAGAGCAACTCTAAGCCCTCGTTCACACCTGACCGTTTTGTAGTGCGTTCTACGCTCGACGAACGCTCTACAAAACGGTCAAAAATATAAATTGCATTGTAGTCAATGGCCTCGTTCCCACCTTGCCGTATTTCCGCCCGTCCCTAACGCCCTACAAAACGGCCCACGCCTGAAATGGTCCAGGTACTACTTTGGGCCATTTTGTAGGGCGTTTTCCATTGGGATACAGCCAAGTAGCCTTCGGAATCGCGCGACGGTCGCGCAACTTTTTTACCGCGAATCGTGTTAAAAAAAACGTGCGACAGACGCGCATATTACAATACGCCTAGGTGTGAATGGTGCCTTAGGCTGGGCACACACCTTACAACCATCGCAAGACTTTTGTCTTGCGATGGTTGTAAGGTACTTAAAAAAACGTACGATCTGCCTATGTTGCATAGGCAGATCGTACTTGCGATGATCGCAAGCCACGCCCCCTTGCAAGCCACGCCCCACGGGCTTCCTATGACCGCAATGCCGAACGGGCAGTGTGCGCTTGCGCACACCGGCCCGTACGGCTGTTATCGTACGGACATGCCACAAACCCACCGAACATCGTACGATGCTCGGCGGGTTTTCGAACATGTCCGTAAGTTTAAAGTCGTGCGACCTTACAGTAGTAGAGGTCGCACGGCTTCAACATACCTTACGATCATCGTACGATCGCGGGATTTCCCGCGATTATCGTACGATAATCGTAAGGTGTGTGGGGACCCTAACACTGCAGCCCTTGTGTGATATTCCCGGTCTGTAGCGGTCAGTGGCGTCGCTACAGGGGGGCGGGGGGGGGCAATTGCCCCCCCTAGGTGAGTGCTTGCCCCCCCGTGTGCCCCCCCGCTAACAGTGGCAGATCCGAGGGACATAGTGTGACCTATGCACCCGCTGCTTGTGCGATGCGGTATTGCGGTGCGACCGGGCACCGCAGTGACAGCGGCAAAGGCAGAGTCTATTTTCTGGGGAGGGGAGCAAAAATTGCCCAGTCCACCCCCGCCGCCCTGAGAAAATAGTCTCTCCCTTTGCCGCTCTGACTGCACTGCCCGGCCGCACGGAACAAGCAGCAGGTGCACAAGTCCCAATCAGGTCCCTCGACGTCACTCGGATCTGCCCCATAGACGCCTCCACGGCTGGTAGCCGCGGAATTTGAACTGTGTGTGATGTCCTCTCGTCGGCTGCGAGGGACACCACTCTCCATCCTGGAAGAAAAAAAAAAAAAATCTACTACTTACCTCACCGCTCTCCATCCTGAGTTCCAGGTTGACAGGCTGCAATGTTCCTGACTCCAGCCTTTTCGCTGACCTGCTCTCCAGCACCTTCCCTTGTGTGGAATCACTAAAGTCTACTTACTGCAAGTAAAACTTGTGTTGACAAAGTTAACCCTTGACTTACTTAATTACTTAATTGCTATTATTTTGTAACTGACTGATATTGGAGTTTCATTATAGGTCTAATGTTAGTCTTAGGGCCCATTCACACCAGATGCAGTGCGTTCAGGTCCGATTCTGGCCAAAACGCACTGCATCGCATTGCGGCCGCGTCACTTTTTTGTGGGGCAGGAGGGGGAGTGGCAGGCCATTGAAGTGAATGGCACTGGCACCGCAATGCGATCGGCCGCATGGTCCTGTGCGATCAAAATAGGCGCGGGTACGGTGCCATTCACTTCAGTGGCCCTCCACGCACCCTCCTGCCCCACAAAAAAGTGAGCTGGCCGCGATGCAGTGCGTTCCGGCCAAAATCAGGCTGGAACGTACTTTCAGGCCTGGTTAACACCTGCGCATTCTGAGGACGCAATGTGTGCGCTCGGCATTTATGTCTGTGGAAATGCGCCAAAACACATTTGTTGTGCCATTGATTTTTAAAGGCACATCCATGTGCTACTAGTGTGCACAGGGACTGGCCCAGAGCTCCGTGGCACCGAGGACCAGGATACAGGACCCAGCACCAGTCATCTATAGATAAATGTATTCTGCATTGTTGCATAATGTGTTGCTGGGATTTGTAGTGCTCTATAACAAATAGTATTATTCTGTATTGTTGTATAGTGTATTGCTGGGATTTGTAGTCCTCTATAGCTGGTGGTATTCTGCATTGCTGTGAATGTATTACAGGGATTTGTAGTCTTCTATAGCTGACGGTGGCATTCTCCATTGCTGTATAATGGATTGCTGGGATTTGTAGTCCTTTATAGCTGGTGGCATTCTCCATTGCTGTATAATGTATTGCTGGGATTTGTAGTCCTTTATAGCTGGTGGTATTCTGCATTGCTGTATAATGTATTGCTGGGATTTGTAGTGCTTTATAGCTGGTGGTATTCTGCATTGCTGTATAATGTATTGTTGGGTTTTATAGTCCTCTATACAGTGGCAGAACTACAGGGTCAAATAGTTGCAGCTGTGACTGGACCCTAGCATTCTGTCACTTGGGGGGCCCAGACATTAATTCACGCACTCCTGGCCCTGAGTCTAACCAATCTGTCTACATACCCATACCTTTTTATTGTAATATATATATATAAAATCATTGCATACCGCATTACTCTCATACTTGTAATCTAAATTATATATACTTTATTCGGTTTTTTTCAGTGGTATGATTTAATGGTGATAATTATTAGTGCCCCCCCACTTTTGACTGTGGTATCTTATGTGCCCCCCCTATATATTGTTCCTAGAGTCGCCACTGGTAGCGGTCATGACCAACCAGATGGTTCAAGGAAGGAAAACAGGTGAACCAGCTTTAAAGTCAAGGGTGGCCAAGGCTCACTGATTCCCGGGGAGGGGGGGGACCAAGGCTGGCCTGTGTAGTTCAACCTAATAGAAGAGCTGCTGTAGGTCAAATTCCTGCTGGTTCAGATAGAAAGGTGTCTGAACATACACAGTGCATTGCAGTTTGTTGTGTATGTGTAGCCAATGAGTGGTAAGTTTGCCCATCCTGACCCGTGTCCACCGCCAAAAGGGCCTACAATGGGTCCGTGAGCATTAGAACTGCACCAAGGAGCCATGGAAGGTGGCCTGATCTGATAAATCACGTTTTCTTTTACATCATGTGAATGGCCAGGTGCTGAGTGTATCACTTTCCTGGCGAAGAGATGGCACCAGGATGAAATATGGGAGGGTGGTAACCTGGTGGAGTCAGTGTGATGCTTTGGGCAATGTTCTGCTGGGAAACCTTGGGTCCGGTCATTCATGTGGATGCTACTTTGACGCGTACCACCTACCTACACATTCTTACTGACCAAGTACCCCCCTTCATGGAAACGGTATTCCCTGATAGCAGTGGGCTCTTTCAGCAGGAAAATGCACCCTGCAACAATGCAAAAATGGTTCAAGAATGGTTTGAGGAACACAACAATGAGTTTGAGGTGTTGACTTGACCTCCAATTTCTCCAGATATCAATCCAATCGAGCACCTGTGGCATGTGCTGGAAAAACAAGTCCGATCCATGGAGGCCTTACCTCACAGCTTACAGGACTTAAAGGATCTGCTTGGTGCTAGATACCACAGCATTCCTTCAGAGGTCTATGGAGTCCATGTCTCAATGGGTCAGGGCTGTTTTGGCGGCAAAAGGGGGACCTACTCAATATAAGTCGGGTGGTTATAATGTTATGGCTGGATGGTGTAATTACCACTATGAACAAATAGTTATGCACACTGCACAGCTCTAAGTTCATTGCTTTGTGAGAAATTCAGTGCACATGAACCTCGCAGATGTTCTATTCTACCTTTTCGGAAAGGAATCTGTGATGTAAGGGAATTTAGCGTTTTCATGAATACGGACAGAAACCCGATGATAGAAGATCAGGAGAAATTTCCCTAAAAATATCCACGGTACATATATCGTCTGACCTCGGTGTGGGAACCGTCGTTGATCCTTTGGAAAGCTTTTCTTTTCATTTGGTATATTTACTGTCGAAGAAAAGATGACCTGTGAAGGAACAAAGCGCAGTGATCACCCCGGCCATATCACTGTAATGAAGTATTGTTCAGCGTGGGATCTAATATCACTTGAGATAAGGTGTGGTCCATACAGAAGCATTGCTGCAGAACAATTTTGTATGCCGGCTGCATAATAAATTAATTCATGTAATAATACAGGACGTTGAATGGTGTTTACTTCCACTGTGGCTGGTGTCCATCAGTTATATTCACTCTTAAGTAAATCCAGACATAATTATTATTATTTTTTTTACTTCCCATAGAATAGGGAAGGACAGGAAAACTTATTTGGGAGATTTCCCCTTACTTCCTGTTCCAAACACTACATTATCAACAGACAGGAAATAAGGGAAAATCTGCATCAGGAACACAGCCAGCTTTATTGCATTCCCTGCATCAGAAAAACACAATTAATCATTTGGGAATCTTATCTGCAGCAATAGAGCAGAATAAAAATAAAACCTAGCCGGACATTTAAAAAAAACAGTAGTTCTCACCTGCAAAGTTGCCACCACACAGGGTCTCTCTGCTAAGCAACATGCTCTTGCTTCCCCAAGTTTTGCAATCTCCAAGAGATTGGGAAAAACCAGTAAAGGCAGTTGCCTGTTGTATCAAGAATGGTCACAGTGGTGACTCAGGTGATCTTGATTACTACAGTTGGGTTACTGCACTGTTGGGTACTATGGTTGAGGTTCAGTACCCATTTTCTGTCTAAAGTGGCTTTCCTGGTACTCCACTTGCAATTAACAGAACCATGTAGCCCTCATTCACGTACAGCTCTGTGCTGCGTGCACGGCCGTATCGGGCAGCTCCCGGGAAGGACAGGTGCTGCGTGTGATTAGTAAACAGCCCCAGTCTTTTTCTATGGGAGTACGCGGCTGTACGCCGCCCTACGCTCATCCCAAGTGCAGGTCCGTACGGGTGCGTGTTACGGGATCCATCCTGTCAGTGTACGAGTACGGACACCCGCATCTTGGAGCACATGGGGCAAAAGATCAAATTGGGTGCAGGTTTGTCAGGGGGAAGCTCAACCTCCCTTAAAGGCACAGGGACGCACCAGGGATCCCGCACATCACAAGGCAGCTGAGACCCCCCATGCGTCACTGCACCAAATCAGTCAAGCAAAACAAATGGCAAACGCAGGTTTGCCAAGACAAATGGCAAACCTGCACTCAATTTGATCTTTTGCCATATGTGCTCCAAGATGGAGACTCTCCTAGTTTAGAGTTAGCACCGCACTATTTAGAGGTGCCTTGGCGGCTTTCTCATTTTCTGCAGAAGACGTGTATCTAAACCTCTGTTTTTAACCTTAGCGGTGAGACAGGTTTTTTTGCATGCTGAGTGGTGAGTGTGCTGGGAAAACTTTTTGCTGTTTGTATGGGACAACAGTAGACACCAATGGCTAGGGCTTGTCAGGGAGGAGAAGCAGTCAGACAAGTTTGAAAACTGCCCATTTGTTTTTCAGTTCCCCCTGATAAGCTGATGTTGGAGATGTCTGTAAAGCACCCCTCTCTATAGACACATAATCACTGGGTGCAACTGTTCAAATTGGGAAAATAGGAAAAAATTGGCCTCCTGCCTGTATGTCACCTAGGGTTGCCACCTGTCCAGGATTCAACCAGACAGTTCGGGTTTTGAATGCTGCGTCCGGGTTTCATGGCAGCAGAAACCCGGACACAAGATGTCAGGCAGACAGGGGCAACCAAAATTAAGATAGGGTCTACTGGCCCCCCAAAGAAAATAGTCTCAACTGTGATATTAACATATAAATGGGCAGCGCTATATACCTATGAATAAGCCACCACTCATTCTCCCCAAAAAATGTCTGCACGTCGCCTGAGTGTTCGGGTTTCACTTGAAGAAAAGGTGGCAACCCTAATGTCGCCCATTGTCTATAACTGCCTTAAAGCCAGCTGGGTGTTGTGGCTCGAAAGGGTGTTATCTATTGAACTTATAATTGAAAGTGTATGTAAAGCAAAAACTTTTTTTTGTGTTAGCTTTTAATTGGGTGGGAAATAGTCAAGGCCCCTTGGTGAAAGGGATTTCCTTTTACTTCCTGTTGTGGCTATTGGACAGGAAGTGAAAGGAAATTTCCCCAATGGGATACAGAAGACCGGGGTTATAACTCTCTGGCTCACATCAATGTAACGGTCACAGAGCCTACAGCAGGAACCACACCAGACTAAAGGTGCCCACACAGCTTGCGATAATCGTACGATAATCGCGGGTAAACCCCGCGATCGTACGATTATCGCAAGGTGTGTGAAAGGCATGCGACCTCTCCTACTGTAAGGTCGCATGACTTTTATCTTATGAACATGTCTGAAAACCCGGCGAGAAAAGTACGATTGTCGGCGGGTGTGTGGCATGTTCACAAGATAAAAGCCGCACGGGCCGGTGTGCGCAAGCGCACACTGCCCGTTCGGCATTGCGGTCATCGGAAGCCCGCCCCTCGGGTGCGCGGCTTGCGATCATCACAAGTACGATCTGCCTGTCCAAGATAGGCAGATCGTAAGTTTTTTTAATTACCTTACAACCATCGCAAGACAAAGGTCTTGCAATGGTTGTAAGGTGTGTGCCCAGCATGAGACAGTAATTACAGTATTATCACTAGAATGTGTCTTAAAGTAAAAGTGAAACTGATTTATTTTTAATTTTGGATAAATTAAGGGAGAGCTTACTTGATGTAAGGGAGCTCACCCTGACGGAACCGTCTTTCAGATTATCTTCCCCTGCAGCAGAACAATCAGAGCAGAAACCCGGACACAAGATGTCAGGCAGACAGGGGCAACCAAAATTAAGATAGGGTCTACTGGCCCCCCAAAGAAAATAGTCTCAACTGTGATATTAACATATAAATGGGCAGCGCTATATACCTATGAATAAGCCACCACTCATTCTCCCCAAAAAATGTCTGCACGTCGCCTGAGTGTTCGGGTTTCACTTGAAGAAAAGGTGGCAACCCTAATGTCGCCCATTGTCTATAACTGCCTTAAAGCCAGCTGGGTGTTGTGGCTCGAAAGGGTGTTATCTATTGAACTTATAATTGAAAGTGTATGTAAAGCAAAAACTTTTTTTTGTGTTAGCTTTTAATTGGGTGGGAAATAGTCAAGGCCCCTTGGTGAAAGGGATTTCCTTTTACTTCCTGTTGTGGCTATTGGACAGGAAGTGAAAGGAAATTTCCCCAATGGGATACAGAAGACCGGGGTTATAACTCTCTGGCTCACATCAATGTAACGGTCACAGAGCCTACAGCAGGAACCACACCAGACTAAAGGTGCCCACACAGCTTGCGATAATCGTACGATAATCGCGGGTAAACCCCGCGATCGTACGATTATCGCAAGGTGTGTGAAAGGCATGCGACCTCTCCTACTGTAAGGTCGCATGACTTTTATCTTATGAACATGTCTGAAAACCCGGCGAGAAAAGTACGATTGTCGGCGGGTGTGTGGCATGTTCACAAGATAAAAGCCGCACGGGCCGGTGTGCGCAAGCGCACACTGCCCGTTCGGCATTGCGGTCATCGGAAGCCCGCCCCTCGGGTGCGCGGCTTGCGATCATCACAAGTACGATCTGCCTGTCCAAGATAGGCAGATCGTAAGTTTTTTTAATTACCTTACAACCATCGCAAGACAAAGGTCTTGCAATGGTTGTAAGGTGTGTGCCCAGCATGAGACAGTAATTACAGTATTATCACTAGAATGTGTCTTAAAGTAAAAGTGAAACTGATTTATTTTTAATTTTGGATAAATTAAGGGAGAGCTTACTTGATGTAAGGGAGCTCACCCTGACGGAACCGTCTTTCAGATTATCTTCCCCTGCAGCAGAACAATCAGTTATAGTGATAATTATAGGTTTATAATTATCGTTAGTTTTGCTGAGAACCCTGAGGCTGTGCTATAGGGCCCTGGCCAGGTAGAATCTTCTATATACTGTGTAGTATAAATCTGCCTGTTATAAACCAGCTCCCCCCATCCTTTATCCCTGAACTAAACACCTGGGGGTGTTGACTGGGGGTCATTTATAAAAGTCCAGCTTGGCCTTTAGCTGAGAGGATGCAGTTTCTGTCAGATTTATATTGCCGTCTGTGTGCCGCCTGCTGGAATGATGTACACGCTCCATTTCCTTACCGCTGGGACAGGAAGTGATACAAAATAAAAAATTGTCACAGAACAAAAAGAGAGGAAAAAGCCTCCAATGAGGACACCTGTTCTGGTGACAACTAAAAGGGAAATTTCTCTTGCTTTGTAAAGATTTTCTCCAACTTCCTGTTGTGTCCTTGTGAAAGGAAGTGAAGGGAAACCTCCTAAATGAGACACAGATAGCAGTAAATACACTGTCAGAGTTTTAACGCTTACTTAGTAAGCTGTGTGTGTGTCTCCACAAACACACAGGCACAGCTACTGCCCTTCTCCTTGCTTCTTCCTCCTCCCTCCCTCCCCACGCTTGTGGATGAGCAGTTGCTGTAGACTGCTCTGTCCTATGTGATCTTGTACTGGACAGGAAGTTCAGGGAAGCTTAGCTGAGAGACTTGGAAGCAGCTGACATCATTGATATATAAAGAAATACTTTGGTAGGCAATATATATTTATTGATCTGGATTCATTATTGAAAAACAGTTTTAGGGCATCGTTTACACGAGCCCCTGCGCTCATCGCACTGCCCCGCCCCAAAACGCAAGGCACATGTTCAAGGCACGGGCCAGTGCAAAGAGCACACGGGCTGGTGTAAAGGAGCCCTGAGAGTTTAATACGACTTTAATGCATATAATTCAGTGAGGGAAATGTATCAACACTGGGGCAGACAGAATCTGGAGCAGCTGTGCATGGCAACCAATCAGCTTCTCTCTTTCATTTTCAAATCTTAACTGAACAAACTGAAGAGAGAAGCTGATTGGTTGCCATGCACAGCTGCTCCAGATTTGATAAATCCCCCCCATTGTATTTTAGAAAGAACTACCATAAGTGCCTTAATGTCTCTTTCCGGTTGTCTCCTGCAATCCCTTGCACAGCAGCACTGGGAGCAGAGAGGGAGCAGTACTTTGAGACAATCAAAGCTCTACACCAGTGCTGTCAGTCTAACACTGTGGACATGCACGTTTGCGCACATGCAGCGTGGAAATCAGCTTCTCTCTTTCATTTTCAAATCTTAACTGAACAAACTGAAGAGAGAAGCTGATTGGTTGCCATGCACAGCTGCTCCAGATTTGATAAATCCCCCCCATTGTATTTTAGAAAGAACTACCATAAGTGCCTTAATGTCTCTTTCCGGTTGTCTCCTGCAATCCCTTGCACAGCAGCACTGGGAGCAGAGAGGGAGCAGTACTTTGAGACAATCAAAGCTCTACACCAGTGCTGTCAGTCTAACACTGTGGACATGCACGTTTGCGCACATGCAGCGTGGACATGCAGCGTGCGCACACCGGCCCGTTCGGCAGTTGTCGAACCAGCAGGCCACTAACCTGCCGAGAATCGTACGATTCTTGGCGGGTTTTCAAGACTGCTTGTTCGACTGAAGACGTGTGACCGTACAATAGAACTGGTCGCACGCCTTCCATACACTGCACGATTATCGTACGATCGCTGGATTTCCCGCGATTCTCATACGGGAATCGTACAGTATATGGGCACCTTAAACCTCTACAGTACAGGACATAATACAGTCACAGCCAGAATTCCTGATTATGGTATAGAATCCTTCCATCCAGAGTATTTATACTACTTGACACAGCTCAGTCATACATTTGTATAATATATAACAGTTCATGGCACAATATACACCCTAGTAAAGTATCAAATACACTCATATAATATATAAAATCCCACAGTGCAGTACTATAGAATGCTTCCATAATATAAAACACTCCATAATACTTTATATAATGCACATAACACTCCACTCTTATAGTACATAGCAGAGTATATAAACTTCCTGTGGTATACAACATTTCATAGTACAGCACAGAATACTGCGAGACAAAGGTGCAGATATAATATATCCTCATGGTAAACTCTACAGTATATAATACTTTATATATAATACAATACTCCATATTACAGTGTATAACACTTCCGTAGTATATTATCATCTATACTGCAGTATTAAAAACTCCTAGAGTATATAAAACAGTCCATGATACAGTGTATAATACTCCTTTATAATACAATAGCCCAAAGTACACTTTATAATGTCCTTGTTCAGCTTTTAGTGTAGTATATAACACAAACACACCTCTATAGTAGATAATAGAAATATTACCATATACAGTATAATACCCCTTCAGTATCCTCTGGTCCATAGTATACCATGATATATTTATATAGTATATGATAGGTCATCAGTACACTATGGGAAATATGATATAACTCATAGTAGAGTGTACCTGCATTGCACTCCTATTTTATATAATAGTCCTTGGTACAGAATATAACACTAGTGGTTCTTGTAGTATAATATCTTTGTATTTTATGATGGTAGTTGTATTATACAGTTACCCTTGTATTATATGATGGTAGTATACAGTGATCCTTGTATTATATGACGGTAGTATACAGTGATCCTTGTATTATATGATGGTAGTATACAGTGATCCTTGTAGTATATAATAGTCCTGGTATTATAGGACTGGTGTTATATATTACAGTTCAGGTAGTTGTATATATGATGGTAGTTGTGGAATATGACGATAGTTGTAGTACACAGTGACCCTTGTATTATATATTGATAGTATACAGTGGTCCTTGTAGTATATAATAGTCCTGGTATTAGATGATGGTAGTTGTAGTATGTAATAGTCCTGGTATTATAGGACTGTAGTTGTATATGTAACAGTTCACGTAGTTGTAGTAGATGATGGTAGTTGTAGTATATAATAGTCCTGGTATTATCGGACTGTAGTCGTATATAACAATTCAGATAGTTGTAGTATATGATGGTAGTTGTAGTAGATGATTGTTGTTGTAGTACAGAATAGTCCAGTTCAGGTAGTCCCACTCTCTTGCCATGATGAATGAAGTCCCTCGCTCACCTCCTCCAGTCCCCTCTCCGCCCCGCCCTCTTCCTCCAGGCGGTCCTCCTATTGGCCGGTGGGCTCCAGTTGCTCCGCCCAGTGCCAGAGAGCAGTCCGGACCGGGGAAGTTGTGGCAGCCGGAGAAGGGGGAGAAGAGAGAAAGAGCTGTGACCGGAGGACACCGGGCGGACCAGGGACACCGGGGACTGTGGAAACTGGTGCCCAACCTGGCCGGAGACACCTGGACATCCCGGAGACTTTGCCCAGGAGAGCCCCTTTTACTTCCCCCAGGAGACCCCTTATATACTGGGGGCCCCTACCGGCACCTTCCTGGCATGTGAGGAGTTCTTCTGGCACCGCTCGGGGGCTCTCAGGGGTCACTCGCCGATTTCTCACTGACGTGGGGCTATCGGGGTCCGGAGATCTGGGCTACTGCACCATGCCCTGGCTGTAGGGGGCGCCACTGCCGGCGGAGTGAGGATGCCCGATAAAATGTCCAGCTTCTTATACATCGGGGACATCGTGTCCCTCTATGCGGAGGGCTCTGTCAATGGATTCATCAGCACCCTGGGGTAAGGAGAACAATCATTGCCTGTCATTGCATTCATTGCCCCCCCGGGCAGTGGATGGGGGAGGGGGCAGAGAGGGCACGGAGATGGCACCCGGCATTGAAAGGGTCCGATCTACAACCTGTCAGTGACAGCACGCACAGAGGAAGTTGCAAAACTTCTGTAAAAGGCCTAAAGTGTCAGTGTGCAGAGTTTTCTGTGTGTAAGACATGGATACATTGTATGTACATTGTAATCTCTGAGCAGCTCTGTGTGCATCGATCAGTCTACAACCATACACCGATCTATGATCAGACTGTACTGTGTATACACCGATCTATGATCAGACTGTACTGTGTATACACCGATCTATGATCAGACTGCACTGTGTATACACAGATCTATGATCAGACTGCACTGTGTATACACCGATCTATGATCAGACTGTACTGTGTATACACCGATCTATGATCAGACTGCACTGTGTATACACAGATCTATGATCAGACTGCACTGTGTATACACCGATCTAGGATCAGACTGCACTGTGTATACACCGATCTATGATCAGACTGTACTGTGTATACACCGATCTATGATCAGACTGCACTGTGTATACACAGATCTATGATCAGACTGCACTGTGTATACACCGATCTAGGATTAGACTGCACTGTGTATACACCGATCTATGATCAGACTTCACTGTGCATACACCGATCAATCTCCAATTATAAACTGATCATTCTCCAATCATACACCAATAAATCTCCACCCATACATCCATCTGACTGCACTGTGTATATACACTAATTTTTCCTCATGTGTGCACCAGTCTGACTGCACTTTGTATACACTGATCTGTCACCATGTGACCCTACCTACACTGTAAATTATTTTACTGCACTCGCAGGTTTGCAGTCACACACTGATCTGTCTTCATGCATACACTGATCAGCCTGTAGTGTGTATACACTGATCTGTCTTCATGCATACACTGATCAGCCTGTAGTGTGTATACACTGATCTGTCTTCATGCATACACTGATCGGCCTGTAGTGTGTGTACACTGATCTGTCTCCATGCATACAATGATCTTCCTGAACTCAGGTTATACATGTCACTTTCCTAACAGTGATGTACAATTCCCCACCCCCCCATGTCTTGCCCAACAGTGAAGCAAGAATGAGAATTGCCTCCACCCCGAAGCCTGAACTTTTAAACCAGATCAGTTGTGGCAGCTTCTATATTATGACAGGTTCCCTTTGATGATGCAAGCATGTGTGGCATTAATAAGGTAACACACAGAAGTGCAGTGATAAGACAGACGTGTGCTGATCATACACTCGCACACTATAGATAATGGAAATTGTAAGTTAAAATGTAAATAGATGAGTACTCGGTATAAAGTACACGCAATTCACGCAGCAAGTAAACAGGTGTGATGTAGATTTGCAATCAGCAACACAACACAGAACCAAATAGCAACAAATGTTTCTGTTTTGTCGTTATACTTTTGATATATTTGTATATGACACAGAACTGTACATCTGAGTCCTTCTGGACCGCCCCTCATTAGTCTCGGACATTGGGTATCATTATCGGAAGGGTTTGACATTTCCTGTGCTGGGCATATATCTGTTCTGTAGACAACTGAGAGGAGATTTCCCCTCCCTTTGGAGAGACTTCCAATCACTTCCTGTTTTGAGTTCAGGACAGGAAGTAATGGTAAATCTACCCTAAGGACCGGTTCACACAACAAACTCCGCGTTCCAGTGCGTTCGGCCTCTAGCACCACAGCCACGCCCCCTGCCCGCAGTGCGTTTGACCGCACCTGTAACGCAGGCACATTAGTGTTTGCGTTCCAGTCCATTGCGTTCTGCAAAAATAGGGCCCATTCACACCATGTCCGGATCGTCTCCAGACCAGACTGCTTCCGGACCCAAAATGCATCCTAATATATCCCTATGCTATTTCTGGCTTCTGTTTACACCAGCGTTGTCTGTTCCAGACCAGAAAAATACTGCTTGTCCTATTTTGTCTGGTCTGGAATGCACTGGAACGTATCAAAAGCGCACTGGAACGCACCTGTAGGACCATTTTAAGCAAAAAAAAATCCAAACGCGGCAAAATCGCAGCAAATTGCAATGAACTGCGTTCCGGATCTGGTCCAGAAAATGGTGTGAACCTGCCCATAGTGCTTGCAGTATTTTTGCAGAACGCTTCACGTACCACAATCCGGGTGCGGGCGATTGCACTGCGGGCGGAGGGAGTGGCTGCTGTGCTATTGACTTCAATGCACCGCCATGCCCCCTCCCGCCCCTGAACGCAGGGAGCCGGCCAGCTTGCGTTCCAGAGGCCAACGCACTGGAACGTGGAGTTTGAGGTGGGAACCGGCCCTGACGGCTTGTTCACACCAGCAGCGTTGGGCTGCATTAAGCTGCATTGGCCATCACACGAACAAAGCAATTTGCCTTAGATCTCCATTCACACTGAGCGACATGGATATCGCGTGTTTTTCCGCACGATTTCGTGCTGAGAGGCTTTGAGCTACATTGAGCGACAGTGCACATTTTATCGTTGTACATAGCACGTTTTTTGGGGGGGACTTCGTCGCTGCTACATTGGGCTGTAACCAATCAACAGAGATCTTGATGTGACATCATTCTTTCCTTACATTTTGCAGTGCAAAAGTGACCCTTCTGTAGCGCGATATGGCGCGACAAAGTCGTGCAATATCGCCGGTAATGCGTGATTTTGCGCAACACCATACAGTCTATTGGAGCCGAATCAAAAAAGGGTCGGAAAAAAGGGTCATGAACGAGCGTCACGCTTGAGCGACGAGCTACAGGCGACATTGAGCTGTGAGATGTGAGCAGCTCCATTGAAATGCATTGGACAAGCTACATAGAGCGATATTGCGTGGAAATATGCGCGATTTCACGGCGGAAATCGCGCGATAAACTACTCAGTGTGAACGGGGCCTTATGTCTTATGAGTCCGGTTCACACAAAGTGCAGGAAAAAAAAAAATAGGACGTGTAGCATTTTCCGACAGTGCAGCACGTTCCAAAGGCGCTACAATGCGTCACAATGTACTGGAGTGATGTTACTTGAATAAAGTCTCAACAAAATGTTTTAAAAAAAAGCCGCATGCTGCAAATTGTAAAAAAGAAATGTGCACCATGTGTGCTATGGTGTCAACGAGTCCTCACAGAAAGCAAAAAATAAATAGAGAATTCTAACGATTTCTAATGAACAAATAGTTTTGGCTTTAAATATCATTTAAATATATATCTAAAGTCAAAATGTTTTCTTCTCATTTTGGATAGAGTAGGCAAAAGTTAAAACCCCCTGCCTGGTGGGTTTTTAAAAATTTTTTTAGTTTCTGTGCCCCATCGTAGTGATTACCGTTCACTTCCTGTCCTGTAGACACAAAAGGAAGTGAGTGAAAATATTTTCAAAGCAAGGGAAGAAAAATAAATTGGCTTTAGATATAATGTATCAACATGCTTGTGACATGAAAGGCTCACTCCCTAACTTTCTTGAATCACCTTGTCACTACAGCAGCCAATCAAAAGTGTAAATCGCTGGGGGTCACAGTAACCTCCCACCTCAGACCGGTCACGGAGCGCTGTGATCTACGATCCTGAGAACAGGCCCCTGGTACTAGGTGTACTTGGCAGCATCACAAACCTCATTAGGGATAATTACACAATTCAGCCTTCCTAATAATTACCTTTATTGTGATTTATAGGTTATAGAAACATAGAAGAGTGATGGCAGAAAAAGTCCATTTGTCCATCGCGCCTGCCCCTTGTTTGATTCATTTTTTTACAATGTTTTTTTTTTTTAACCTTTTTGTGTGGATATAGATCTGTGTGCCAGGCATGTACAGTATATGGGAATCAGGACCTCCTTCCTCCTGCTGGTGATCCCTCGAGTGATAACTAAAGATCTATATAGGGGAATCCGGACCTCCTTCCTCCTGCGGGTGATCCCTCTAGTGATAACTAAAGATCTACCGGTATATCGAGGAATCAGGACCTCCTTCCTCCTGCGGGTGATCCCTCTAGTGATAACTAAAGATCTATATAGGGGAATCAGGACCTCCTTCCTCCTGCTGGTGATCCCTCTAGTGACAGGTACAGATCTATATAGGAGAATCAGGACATCCGTCCTTCTGCTGGGGATCCCTCTAGTAACAACTAAGGCTTGGTTCACACCTGGGCGTTTTGTAGCGCGTTCGAACGCTCTGCAAAACGCTCAAACACCGAAATCCCATTATTTCCTATGGGTATGGTTCACACCTGGGCGTATTAGAGGCCGTTTGAACGTGCTACAAAACGCCCTGCGCCCAAAGAAGTACACGCTTCTTTGGGGCGTTTTTATCGCGCGTTTCCATTGGGATACAGCCAAGTAGCCCTCGGAAACGCGCGTTTGTTGCGCGATTTTTTACCGCAAAACGCACGACAAACGCGCATATTCGATACGCCTAGGTGTGAACCCAGCCTAAAGATCTACATAGAGGAATCAGGAATGCCTTCCTCCTGCGGGTGATCCCTCTAGTGATAACTAAAGATCTATATAGGGGAATCAGGACCTCCTTCCTCCTGCTGGGGATCCCTCGAGTGATAACTAAAGATCTATATAGAAGAATCAGGACCTCCTTCCTCCTGCGGGTGATCCTTCTAGTGATAACTAAAGATCTATATAGGGGAATCAGGACCTCCTTCCTCCTGCGGGTGATCCTTCTAGTGATAACTAAAGATCTATATAGAAGAATCAGGACCTCCTTCCTCCTGCGGGTGATCCTTCTAGTGATAACTAAAGATCTATATAGAAGAATCAGGACCTCCTTCCTCCTGCGGGTGATCCTTCTAGTGATAACTAAAGATCTATATAGAAGAATCAGGACCTCCTTCCTCCTGCGGGTGATCCTTCTAGTGATAACTAAAGATCTATATAGAAGAATCAGGACCTCCTTCCTCCTGCGGGTGATCCTTCTAGTGATAACTAAAGATCTATATAGAAGAATCAGGACCTCCTTCCTCCTGCGGGTGATCCTTCTAGTGATAACTAAAGATCTATATAGGGGAATCAGGACCTCCTTCCTCCTGCTGGTGATCCCTCAAGTGATAACTAGAGATCTATATAGGGGAATCAGGACCTCCTTCCTCCTGCCGGTGATCCTTCTAGTGACAACTAGAGATCTATATAGAGGAATCAGGACCTCCTTCCTCCTGCTGGTGATCCCTCTAGGGACAACTAGAGATCTATATAGAGGAATCAGGACCTCCTTCCTCCTGCTGGTGATCCCTCTAGTGACAACTAGAGATCTATATAGAGGAATCAGGACCTCCTTCCTCCTGCTGGTGATCCCTCTAGTGATAACTAAAGATCTATATTGGAGAATCAGGACCTCCTTCCTCCCTTGCTATTGATCACTCTAGTGACAAGTAAAGATCTATATAGGGGAATCAGGACATCCTTCCTATGCTGGTGATCACTCTAGTGATGCACCCCGGAATTTTCTCCACTTTCCCCACTAGCAGGCCACACTGTTTGCTCATTGTGCAATCATCTGAAATAAGCACCCCCAATATATTTCCTCTGTAGTTTTGGCCAACACTGTACCCCCAGTATTGTATTCTTTGATAGGATTCTATCTGTCTAAGTGCTATAGTTTTCATTTGGAAATGCTGAATTGCAGTTACCAATCTTCTAGCAATGCCAGTCATGTTCCATGTTACAACACCTCCAGGAATATTGATCCTATTGCACACCTTTGTGTCATCATCATAAAGGCATACCTGTTGTATCAGGCTAATTGCCCTTTGCCACACTCAAGGCTTTCCATATGGAAACACTAGCCATACAAAACTATGACACAATCTTGTGGCATGTGTCAGTTTTATCATTTTCTGGCTGGTTGGATAAGAGATTGCTGTATGGTTAGGGTACCTGCATGCCTCTGTCATTGCTCAAGGTTTATGTAATGTCAGATTATAGGTATTAAAATCACAAAGGAACTGACATTCCCTGTTCTTTAGGAAGGTGCGGAGTTCTTTTGGTGGAGCTGAGCGCACGTCGTGAATGGATTAAGGGGAATTATGTGGAAACATTCCAGAGCAGAACATGCAAATTGTGGTCTATGTATACAGCAGTTCAGTTACACCAGTATTAGTTCTATACTAATGTACCTGCATGGAACAGGTGGAAGAGCACACTAGAGGACCGCTACAAAAGGATTGCAATATATACTGAGTGGCCAGATTTTTATGACCACCTGACGTTTGTAGGCGAATTAGCTATAATTTCGCGCTGAAGTTGCTAGAGGGCCAGACCATTATAAATAGGGAAGCAGGTTGTTTACCACGACAGTAGAAGTGATTTTTTTCTGAAGATATTTTCCGTAGGTAAAAAACGCGATTTACAGCCTTTGAACGTGGGATGATTGTTGGCGCTCGGAGCCATGGAGCGAGTATCAGCAAAACAGCAGAATTTGTTAAATGTTCAAGAGCAGCTGTTGTTAAAGTGTTTAAAGACTGGACTGTCAGCCGAAAATATGGGTCTGAACTTGCGAATTGTGGCCGCCAGCGACTAGTCAATGTTAGGGCAGAACGGAGCGTGGCAAGACTGGTACAAGACAACAGAAGGGCAACAGTGCAGTGTCAGATTCCTCGCATCACCTTTCACCATCTCGTGGAGTCACGAGGCGGCCCAACTAAGTCATCTCGTGGAGTCATCTCGTGGCCCAACGAAGTATTGATGGGGTGGTCATAATAATCTGGCCACTCAGTGTATATATTGGTACCAAGTGTTGATTATTTCAGTACTGTGAAAATATAGAAAAGCTTCACCAAAAATACGAAAAATATATGGAGCGCTCCATTTCATATGATTTCCAGGCTCTTGTGTTGTAAACAAGCTGTTGTGTACATACCTCAGTAGCTCAAGCTTGTAGGCTAAGCTTACCTTCGGGACCATGTTTCATGTTGCACACATATTCAGGGAGTAACATTAAACATGGTCATATCGCTGAATTTGACTTGGTATCAAGGTGACACCCCCTGACAGGTGACACTACCTACTTGAGGCGCAGAGTCTAAGCACCAACCGGTTTTCACCAGAGCTCCTGATAGAGTAAATAGGTTTAGCTGCTTGCTGGTACCAGTTTGCGGCCCCCAGGATTTCCTACTATGAGGAGACAGTAGTCCGGAGAATGGTCAGGTTAAGGCAGAGGTCCCCACAGGAGATAACCAGAGAATGGTCGGACGGCCCAGGTCAGGAACCAGGAGACAAAAACAGGAGACGAGATAATAGTAGGATCCCAGCAGGGGTCGAGGCAGTTTGCTAGCAGTGAATGGTCAGGTGGTCCAGGTTGGCAATGAACAGCCAGTAGATAAGGCAGGAGACAAGAGCATAGTTGGGTCCAGACAGAAGATCAGGGCAGGCAGCAAGCAGTGAATGGTCAGGTGGTCCAGGTTGGCAATGAACAGCCAGTAGATAAGGCAAGAGACAAGTGCGTAGTCGGGTCCAGGCAGAAGATCAGGACGGGCAGCAAGCAGAGAATGGTCAGATGGTCCGGGTCACTGGTTAGCAAACAGGAACCAGTAGCAGTATTAAAACCTAGGAAGCTGGCTTGAAGATACAGCACCAGCACCTTGCAGAGCTTGTACTTAAATAACGCTCTGAATCAGAGGAAACATGCCCAGCATCTCTTCAGGGAGCTCTGGATATTCTTGTCCGGATTGTGTGTCTACCATTAGCCATACTGGCCTGGATTCTGTGAGAGCCATTAGAAGTAATGGCATGGCTCCTGTGAATACCATTAGAGGTACTAACGGGTCTTCTGGAAGTCCTGGCCAGGATTCTCAGAGAAGATCTGTAAAACCTGGCAGGGACTCTGTGAGTAGCAGCCTCTTACAGTACAGCACTGACTGGTGGACGGAGCACAAGAATCTATGTGGTTATGCTGCAGTGCGCATGTACTAACAAGAGACATGCTAAGTGGAGGAGAAAGCAGAGTGTCAGAGAAATTAGCTTATCAGTCTGCTGCTTCTCATTTCACTGTCCAGTCACAGACTGGGGAGGGGCAAGACCTGTACGTGTTACTGAACTGCAGTAGAGAAAAATCAGGTCTCCTGTCCTAAAAGACCAGGCTGTGCTGTGTAGCAGAGCTGTGTACATTTCAGACTTGGATGGAGAGAAATAGAACTCCTTATATGTATTTCACCTGTATATTTAGTTGTTGGACTGGAGTTCTGCTTTAACAGTATCCTACATTTTCCGACGTGATAACTGACATACATCTGCCCTGTAGGGAGTGTTCAGAGGTGATATCAACCATTATATTAACTATCAGGTGTGCACGCACCTAGTGACAGGTAAGAGACGAGCCATGCTGTTGGAGGGGAACTGCGGCTATATGGTTGGAAACCAGTCATCGAAAAATGAAAAGAGAACCCCAACTAAATTGAAATTCTTTTAACTAAGTTGAAAATATTTTTACCCGCACATGAACTTTTTTTTTGATGGTTGGCACCCACAGTCACCACCAGCACCTGTCCCCTCGTGGCTCTGGGTACCTCATAGCCACCCAACAATAGAATTGCATTTTGGAAAAGCTTGTCATTGTTGAAGCCGAGGCTCGGGAAGTGCTGCTCTCTGTCTTACAGGAACCTTAAACCGCGCCTGGCCGAGATCCCACAGACAAAACACAAACAGGCACTTCTTTCACACAACCTGATCCTCGGCATTGAGGCCTCTTCCTGGAGATGCACCTGCCAGGGCTACTCTGAGATAAATTATTTTCTCATTGTCTTCCAAACCTGAAACATAATTAAGTTTAATTGTTTTTATAAAACCTTGGAATCCTACCGCAGCTGTGTGTTTATTGGCAGCCAACTGTCAAAGTGCAGCAGTTAGTGGATGTACAGATATAGGGCAGCTGGTAGAAAGGATCATATGATCTCCTTAAAGACCGCAAGTGTTTTAGCAAATGCAGCAGTGGGCAGAGGAGGAAGACTCTGTACTTTTCTGGTAAGTACAGAGGGAGTACTCGTACTCGCTCAAATGCTCCCTGTGCTTATCCCGATACTGGAACTTCCGGTATCAGGAAGCAAACCGGGCTGCTTGTAATGACTCACCACCCAGCTTCCTGATTGGTCAGAAAGCTGGTCAATCAGGAAGACAACGGCGGCGAATCATTAGTCGCCCCCCGGCTTCCTGATTGGTCAGAAAGCCGGCTCTATGCTTCCTCATCACCTGGTGACAATGGTGCATGGAGTCGGCTTAATGGGGG
>NW_017306492.1:386276-391771 GCF_000935625.1 Nanorana parkeri
AGGGGGGGGGGGGGAATGACTCGCTGCCTGGCTTCCCAGCTAAACAGGAAGCCGGCCTTCCTTAATGGGACTTCCAGTATCGGTATTCGCTATCGGTGAGTAGCGGGAAAAAATATCAGTACTCTATACCGAAAACACAGTATCGGTGCAACCTTAATACATGGGCTCCAACCCTTCTGTACTCTATGAAAAACTGAGAAAAAAAAGTATTGCCTTTAAATACACTTTAAATGTGTCTACTGGATCTTATCTTCTACCTTAATCAATTAACATTTTATTTGAAAAGGAATCTGTACCCAGGTACTTTTATAGATTCAATACCTCTAATAACCGTGTCTGTTCTCCATCTCCCGGGACATTGATGTGACTGGTAGAGACGTTGGGTTCCCTTTACTGCCCTGGAACAAAATGGCACCCTAGAGACAAGTCTTCATTTAGTTATAATAGATTACCTTATAATCCCCGAGGTCAGAATGCCAGTTTTTGGGTGAAGCTCAACATTTGGTTATAATAGATATACCTTTAACAGGTTTTGATGCGCATCCTTGAGGTCAGAATGCCAGGTTTTGGGTAAAGCTTTAGATTTAGATAATAGATATAGCTTTAATAGGGTTTTACGCCCATCCCCTAGGTCAGAATGGCAGGTTTTAGGTGACATTCTACATTTTGATAATAGATAAACCTTTCATAGGGTTTGATGTCCAATCCCCGAGGTCAGAATACCAGGTTTTGGGTTAAGCTCTGCATTGGGATATAATAGATATACTGTATACCTTTTAATAGGGGTTGATGTCCAGTCCCCAAGGTCAGAATGCCAGGTTTTGTGTGAAGCTCTACATTTGGATAATAGATATACCTTTTAATAGGGTTTGATGTCCAGTCCCGAAGGTCAGAATGCCAGGTTTTGGGTGAAGCTCTACATTTGGATAATAGATATACCTTTAATAGGGTTTGATGTCCAGTCCCAAGGTCAGAATGCCAGGTTTTGGGTGAAGCTCTACATTTGGATAATAGATATACCTTTTAATAGGGTTTGATGTCCAGTCCCAAGGTCAGAATGCCAGGTTTTGGGTGAAGCTCTACATTTGGATAATAGATATACCTTTAATAGGGTTTGACGTCCAATCCCCGAGGTCAGAATGCCAGGTTTTGGGTGAAGCTCTGCATTTGGATACAATAGATATACCAAAAAAGTGTTTGAAGCCCAGTCCCTGAGGCCAGGATGTGGGTGAAGCTCTGCCTAATTCCTCTTAGCTATTTGGTGAAATCTTGGTGGGTACGAGCTGTCTGTAGTCAGAAGTGGTGTCACTGTGTCCCGGTGATCGCAGTGTCAGTGTTCCCATGACTGCAGACTTAGTTCATAAAAACATCCGTCTGTACAGCTGATGGTAAGATTTTATTAGAATTTGTAATATTTACAGAAAAGTTCTACAATGGCCTTTCCTTTATTGAACATCTCGGCAGGGAGTGACGTGAGGACAGAGCACCTTGTTCTCTCAGTAGCTGGCCATCAAAGAGGTTTTACAATGTTTATTTAATAAGTTCTTGGTGATAAGGCTGTTTGATAACTCTCTGATCTATAGTTAATTAGTTGGTTTTGGGAAGTTTGAAAGCCTCGCCTTTGTTAGAGAAAACATAAAAGTCTGTTGATTGAGCCATTAAAGTGGAAAGATAAAAATCAGGTTTGGATACGGGATGGGAGGCAGGAAGGTGAACTGGATTAGGAGTCTCCGATGTCTGGATGGGTTCCTCGACACGACTTGAGATGTCCCGGTTCCCCCAGTGTTAGCGTGCTATAGTTGTAGGACCTGCAGTGTCAGTATTCTTAGATGTCATTGTGCCTATGCTCTGTGTCCTAAGTGTTTGGCATTGTCTGCATTCCAAGAGCTTGTGAGCCATTGTTGAGTGTAAGAGTCCCATGGTATCAGCCTGTCATTCTAAGACCCCAATTGTCAGTGTGTCATTCTTCTAGGGCTCCCTATGATAGTGTGTTATTGTTCTTTAACCCCCAAGTGTCCGTGGGACTTATTCTGGGATCTTAATTTTCAGTATCTAATTGTTCTGGGCCCCTATTATCAGTGGGTCATTGTTTTGGGAACCTTCAAGTGTTAAAGTGTCATTGTTCTGGGACCCCAAGGTGTCATGGTGCCATTTTCCTGGGACCCCAAAGTGTCAGTGTGTCATCGTTTCTGGGACCTCAAGTGTCATTGTTCTGAAACCCCCATGTGTCGCTGTTCTGTGACCTTAATTGTCAATGTTGATGTTCTGGATCTTCAAGTATGAGCACCTTATTGTTCGATGACCCCCAAATGTCAGTGTGTTATTGTTTTGGGACCCACAGGTGCCAGTATATGATTGTGCTGGAACCCCCAAGTGTTAGTATCTTATTGCCTGGGACCCTTAAGGCCCCGTTCACATATAGCGAATTGTCGCGCGATTTCCGCCGCGATATCGCGCATTTTTGCAGCGCGATATCGCGAGAAGTCGCCGGCCAATGTTATTCAATGGAGCTGTCTTAACTCCATGTCGCGCGTCGCTCGTCGCGGTCGCAAGTCGCTTCTACCGGACCCTTTTTTCGGCGGATTTTGCGCGATTTTACTTTTTTTCTATGGAGCCCGACGGGGAAGGTCGCGCTACCGTCGCTGGATCGTCGCTGGAACGTCGCCCCGAAAGTCGCGCTATCCCGGCCGTGCGGATCCGCTGCAAAAGGTATGTCGATATATGTGAACGGGGCCTAAGTGTCAGTGAGTCATTGAGCGATTTATCGCGCGATTTTTGTAGCGATATCGCTCATATTTCCGCACTATATCGCTCTATGTAGCTTCACCAATACAATTCAATGTAGCTGTTCACATCTCGTCGCTCAATGTCGCTCAATATCGCTCAATATCGCTTGTAGCTCGTCGCTGGTAGCTTGTCGCTTCTACATGACCCTTTTTTAGAGCGATTTTGAGCGATATTGCTCCTGATTGCATACAGCCCAATAGGAAGATGTCGCGCGACACGTCGCTCAATGTCGCTCGTCGCTCAATGTCGCTCAAAGTCGTGCAATTTGCATGTCGCTCAGTGTGAATGGGGTCTAAGTGTCACGTGTCACCATTCTGTGACCTCAATTATTGGAGTGTCAATGCTCTGGATCTTCAAGTATCAACTTGTTATTGTTCTAGGCCCCCCAAGTATCATTAGTGCAATATTGTTCTAGGACACTCAGGTGACACTGTATCATTGTTCTGGGACCCCCAAGTGTCAGCATGTCAATATTCTGAGACCCCAAGCATCAGTGTGTTATTGTTGGAGGACCACCAAGAGTCAGTGTTTTATAGTTCTGGGAGCCACCAAGTATCAGTGGATCATTGATCTGGGACCCCCAAGTGTCAATGTGTCGCCCTTCTGTGACCTTAGTTGCAGAGTTTCAATGCTTTTCAGGTATCAACTTGTTATTGTTCTGGGACCCTCAAGTGCCAGTGTATCATTGTTATGGGGCCCCCAATTGTTAGTATGTTATTGTCTGGGACCCCCAAGTGTCAGTGTCTTTTTTGCTCTGGGAGCCCCCAAATGTCATTTTGTCATTGTTCTGGAACCCCCAAGTGTCCATGTATCATTGTTCTAGAACCCCCAAGTGGCCATGTATCATTGTTCTGGAACCCCCAAGTGTCCATGTGTCATTGTTCTGTGATCTTAGTTTTTCGGAGTGTCAATGTTCTGGATCCTCCAAATGCCATTATTCTGGGACCCCAATTGTCAGACTGTCAATGTTCTGGATCCCTCAAGTATCATTGTTCTTGGACTCCGATTATCAGTGTGTCATTGCTTGTTTGTTCATTTTCACATTTTAAGACTCATTAGTCCATTGACCTTGAAACCTACGTTTGCTGGGCCCAGCAAAGCCTATTATACATGTTACCATTATGATCATACCTTCTATAGACCGACCTCCTGAACATATTATGGGGCCCCATATGACATCCTGTCTACCTCTTCTCTATCGATGCTCCAAAAGAGACGTCCAGATTTCCAGCGCTGGATTTGTCCCATGCAGCAGAGATCTGTCCCCGCACAGCCTCCACTGGCCAGCTGTGAGGCTTTCAGGCAGAGATTTACTGACTCCTGCTTCCCAGTGTAAACTTATGAGCTCTTAATTATAAACTGTTATGACATTTCGGAATAAGATATGCTTAAATTCTGCAGATTAACAGGCAGCACTTGGTAGCAGAGCGACATTAAACCTGCCAGCGTTATACACAAGAAGTATTATTTCAGCTTATCTAAACCTGGACGTTCCTTTCTCACCCCCTCCTAAAGGAGGTGTCTCTTAAAGGGCAAGTGACCTTAAAATACATGTTGTTTTACATACACTTTCAGCCCCACCCTCCCTAAAATTGCTATGCTAATGCCTGGGGGGGTTGAAGAGGCATTATTACTTATCCCCTTCTCCGGTGCTCTGCTCTTTTCTCTGGCGCTGCAGGCTGTGGGTGGTCTCTCTGTGTCCCCACGTACAATTCAGGGTTATGTAGAGGGGGCAGACGTGTGACCGTGGTCAGGAGCACCTTGGAGAGAAGGCTTCAGGGGACCGGTCGCACAGATGACGGAATCCTGCCAGAGCGAGGAGTAAGGTAAGTATTAATTGTTATCCCTCCACCCCTAGACTAAAAGGAGAATTATGTGGTTAGTGGAAAACACTGATTCCCATAATTCAAGCCGACCTGTGACACTGAAGCTGTCACAGGTTGTCTGTATTGATCGGGAAGTCAGCGAGCACATACCACCGATTGCTGACTTCCCGATCCTCTACCTGCAGGGATTCTCCCCCTCCCCTCTCAATTTCTCCAGCGCTGATTGGAGGAACGGACAGGGAAGGGGGCAGGCACAGCTGGCTCTGGATCTAGATAGGCAGATCCAGCTGTCAATCAGCCAGCATGGTGGATCTCAACAGTATTGTTGGGATCCGGTGTGGCTTTGCGCTCTCAGCATATAGCGTGCAATAGCCCGCTATATGCTGAGTTTTGGGTCACTGAGGACATTAGTATATGTCCTCTCGTGACTCTCAAGAGAACTATGGGCATCAAAGGTTGCCCCATAGTTCTCCTTTAACAAGTATTTACCCCTTACAGTTTCAAAGGGAGGGTCCACTGCAAGGGTAATTTATTTTTTATTGCCCGGAGTTGGGCTTTTAATTTAATCTATAGCAAGTTCTGGATAGAATGGTTAGAACAGGGGAAGCCAAGCTTGGCATGTCAGCTGTTGTGGAACTACAAGTCCCATTATGCATTGCAAGACATCTGGCATGACTCTGTCAGGTTTGTATTGCTCTTTATGTCGCTGGAGAGAATAACCCTTTCTATTTGTCCAGGTGACCACTGTCAACAGCAGGGAAAGAGATGGGAAATCCAACATTTCACGATTGTCACCAAAAAAAGGTGGCTGGGGGTGGCCGGTAATGACTCGCCGCCTAGCTTCCTGATTGGCCAGCTTCCCGACACCAAGTGACAGGGAGC
>NW_017306492.1:391782-392192 GCF_000935625.1 Nanorana parkeri
GGGCGCGGGGGGGGGGGGGGGGGGGGTGAGTTATTCCCCGCCCCCTGGCCTCCGTGGTGATGAGAGAGCATGAAGCAGACTTCCCGGCCAAGCAGAAAGCCGGCTCATGACTCGATGCCCGGCTTCCTGACCAATCAGGAAGCTGCGTGGCGAGTCATTACATGCCGTCTGGCTTCCTGATTGGCATGAAGGCGGCCAGGTGGCGTGTAATGACTCTCTGCCCAGCTTCCTGATACCGGAAGTTCAAGTATCAGGAGCATTTGGGCGAGTATGAGTACTCGCCCAAATACTCGGTATCGGCACCGGTACTCATACTGGTATTGGTGCATCGCTAGTATGTAGTTTAAATTAAAAAAGAAACTGCATACAAAGTAGAAAAAAAGCCAACATAGCTAATCCAGAAGCGTGGA
>NW_017306492.1:392256-397527 GCF_000935625.1 Nanorana parkeri
TCAACATGCAAGCCTCACGGCTGAGAATGTGAGACAGGATCCAGCGTTTTCTTTTGTGTTCATTTTAAAGATAACATAACAAATTGTAATTCTATCAGCATTTCCAGCCTTGTAGCAGATTGGCCCCGAGGCAGCGAGAGCCGAGCTTCCTGTTCCAGAGTTTCAGGATGTGAAGAGGCCGGGGTTCTGAAATAGTCAGTATGTGCTAGGATTTCCTCCGCACTTCAGATGGGGCGCGCTTCACCCAGACTGACCCCGCGACTCAGTGACCCCCCTTTTTTTTTTACAGCTTTAAAACTAATAAATTGGAAATCTGCATTAACATCTAAACTCTGTGTAAAAGGCACAATTTCATGCAACTTAATATATCATCATATGTATTGAATGCAAGCAGTATAAGTACCTGAATCTGCCTTGGTATAAGCCAACCTGCGGGCCATGTGCAGCAGAGCTCAGACTGGGAGAGGGAGAAGCCAATCAGGTGTGCTGCAGTACTCATGTGCGAACAAGGAGAATGCTGTTGGGAGGAGAGGGCAGGGAAATTAGTTTATTAGCCGAGCGACAAGACCTGTAAAGATACAGGGGTCAACTTATCAAAACTGGAGCAGACAAAATCTGGAGCAGATTTGCACTGCAACCAATCAACTTCTCTGTCTCATTTTCAAATCTTACCTGAGCAACTTGAGGAGAGAATCTGATTGGTTGCCATGGGCAACTGCTCCAGATTTTGTTTGCTCCAGTTTTGAAAAATTCCCCCCACAGTTTCCTGCCTTGCCAAAGCGCTTGCATATCAAAGCGAGTTTCCCCATAGGAAATAATGGAAACTCGGATGATTCGTTCCACAACCCAAAAATATTCATATAAAAATGATTACAATACTGTAATATAATACTGTACAAAATATAAAGAAAAATAAACCAATTACAGGTACCTTTGTGGCTGCTGTGAGGGGGACAAGAGAGAGGAGGATTATTGTGTAGGACGACATTCACTATCACTAACGGAATCACTGCGATCTCTTGGCTCAATGAAATCTTTTTCATTTCATGAAACCTTAAAGGGTTTCTAAACCCTCCGTTTTTTTTTTCATATATCATTACTGCTAGCAAGCAGTAGATACAGTATATGCAAAAAGTTTTTTTTTTCTTTAAACCGTTTTAAAAGCGGTTTAAACTTACCCCTGTCTTCGCCGCATGCTCCCGCTCGAAAATGTTCAGGCGGCCGCAAAGCATCTTGGGCGGGTGCATGCGCAGTTTGGCTTTTCGGCCGGGAGATGAGGAGAGACGCAAGGTAAGTATATGGATGCGTGCACCCGCATGCAGACACCGTGGGACAGGAAGTGCCAGCAAGGACAGAGGAGTCAGCGCTGGATCGGAGACCCGCAGCAGCGCTGGAGAGAAGACTGAAAAGGACAGGAAAGAAGAAGAGACATCATTTAAGGTAAGTGCTTTCATCAACATTGGGGGGAGGGAAAAGGTTTTTGACTTTAATGTCACTTTAACAAGGAATCTATCCAATGACACTTGCTTTTGCCTCCTTTTGAGGATTTCGCGGAAATGTGACATTGCATTGTCGTTAAACAGACTCATCGCTCGCACTGCTACAGCCTTATTCGGGTGGCGCTTTTCTACAAAATTTTGCCCGCATTGCAAGACATCGCTCGTATATCAAGGCAAAATATTTCAGAAATGTTTGCTTGTCTTGCGGAACAGTCGCAAACCAAGTTACTTGTAAACCAAAGTATTACCGCATCTGACACAGGTCCGCGCCTGCTGCAGCCTCTCACCTTGTGTTTTGTTACAAAGTTACAATGTCGCCGTCTGATCATGGTGACATGTAAAGTTAATGAAAGGTCAGTTTTACCGTGCCATAGAAGCAAATAATTTCTGCTGCAGGGTGTGAATGACCGGACCTAAACTGCTTATAAGCTGCCACAGAAAATAGGAGATGTATAAGGATGATTTCATGAGACGTTGGCAGCTCTGAAAGTCGGAAGAGAGTTTGTGCTGTGTACTTTTTCAGGGGAAATGGACAAGATTAGATTTAGATTAACTTCCTCAGCTGATAATCCTCTATAACAAGTCAACCTGCTCTCAGTGATCCTTTTGTTCTTTATACCAGAAGTGACTTCCTACAATTATATCCATGTTACCCATACTGACCAATCAGATTCCAGCAATGCACGTAAGAACATGAATGCTGATCACTGATTGGTTTATTTTTTGTTTTAATGACAAAACAGTAAGGGCCCGTTCACACTTGTGAATGGGGACAATCACACCAGTATCACAATTTCCTCGGTGAGCCTCATGTGATCAGCTGCAGGCGGGAGGTGCTGTACAATCCAATAACAGTTACCATCACCGCCAGTCATTCACATATAATCGCGCATGCTGCCATCACCTGCAAACAGTCTGCGTCTAGGTGCGATCGTCTGCAGGAAATTGCAGCATGTGCCTTTACATGCGGGTGGTGGCAGATGTCATTGTTTTCTTCTTCAGGCTTTTTTTACCTTTATATTGACCTTGTGATCCCTGCCAGTAGCACACTTCCTGTCCTAGGGTGGCAACACTCATCCGCTATACTGTATCTATAAAGAGTTGTCATCTTGGGACAGAACTACAGAACAACCCCTTCCTCCTCTTCTCGTTTTGTAGTCTTTGGGGAGAGCAGGGGACAATGTAACTGATAGGTTCTGAACCTCCTGCCTGCACCTGATTGGAGGATTTGTGATCGGCTCCATTTGCAAGTATAGGGTTACCAGATTTTCAAAATGAAATCTGGGGACACCCTACTGACCAGGCTCACTTGTAAACACACCCATAAAACCACACCCCCATTTGTAGCCACACCCACAACATCACGCCCCCATGTTAACAAGTCCTGAAACAATTGGTCACAGACTTCTAGAAGAGACAGCGTGACATGGCAAATGATGCGTGCAGTCAAATTGCCCTAACAGTAGGAGTGGCTAATGCATGGGTAAATAAACCCTGAATCTACTCTATTATAGGTCAATCATGTGTAACACACAGCGTGCAGGGATCAGGAGTGTGTAACACACAAGCTTCAGGGGTCAAGAGTGCGTAATACACAGAGTACAGAATCAGGAGTGTGTAACGCAGGACACAGGGGTCAAGTGTACATGGTGCAGAGGGCAGGAATCAGAAGTATGTAACGTGCAGGGGTGAGGATTAGGTAACACATGTAATAAAGAGGTCAGGAGCAAGAAATGCATGGACTACAAGAGTCATAAGTAGGTAGCACATGGAGTACAGGGGTCATGAGTAGGTAATGCATGGAGTTTAGGGGTCATCAATAGGTAATGCATGGCTTACAGGGGTCATCAGCAGGTAATGCACGAAATACAGGGGACATCGGTAGGTAACGAATGGAGTGCAGGGGTCATCAGTATGTATTACATAGAGTACAGAGGTCATGAGTAGGGGACAGTAGCAAGTAACACAGAGTTCAGAGCTCAGCAGTAAGTGACACAGGGTTCAGTAGTAACGCAGGGTTCAGTAGTAACGCAGGGTTCAGGGGTCATTAGTAAGTGACACAGGGTTTAGGGGTCATTAGTAAGTGACACAAGGTTTAAGGGTCAGTAGTAAGTGATTCAGGGGTCAGTGGTTAGTAACGTAGTTCAGGGGTCAGTAGTAAATTACGCAGGCTTCACGGGTCAGTAGTAAGTGATGCAGGCTTCAGGGGTCAGTAGTAAATGGTGCAGGCTTCAGGGGTCAGTAGTAAGTGATGCAGGGTTCAGTAGTAGGTGACGCAGGGTTCAGGGGTCAGTAGTACGTGATGCGGGGGTTCAGGGGTCAGTAGTAAGTAACGTGGGGTTGAGGGGTCAGTAGTGACGCAGGGTTCAGGGGTCAGTAGTAAGTGACGCGGGGTTCAGGGGTCAGTAGTGACGCGGGGTTCAGGGGTCATCAGTAAGTGTCACGGGGTTCAGGGATCAGTAGTAATTGACGTGGGGTTCAGGGGTCAGTAGTAGGTGACGCAGGGTTCAGGGGTCAGTAGTACGTGACGCTGGGGCTCAGGGATCAGTAGTAAGTAACGCGGGGTTCAGGGGTCAGTAGTGACGCAGGGTTCAGTGGTCAGTAGTAAGTAAGGTGGGGTTCAGGGGTCAGTAGTGATGCAGTGTTCAGGGGTCAGTAGTAAGTGAGGCAGGGTTCAGGGGTCAGTAGTAAGTGACACAGGGTTCAGGGGTCATTAGTAAGTGACACAAGGTTTAAGGGTCAGTAGTAAGTGATTCAGGGGTCAGTGGTTAGTAACGTAGTTACTAACGTAGTTCAGGGGTCAGTAGTAAATTACGCAGGCTTCAGGGGTCAGTAGTAAGTGATGCAGGCTTCAGGGGTCAGTAGTAAATGGTGCAGGCTTCAGGGGTCAGTAGTAAGTGATGCAGGGTTCAGTAGTAGGTGACGCAGGGTTCAGGGGTCAGTAGTACGTGACGCTGGGGCTCAGGGGTCAGTAGTAAGTAACGCGGGGTTCAGGGGTCAGTAGTGATGCAGGGTTCAGTGGTCAGTAGTAAGTAAGGTGGGGTTCAGGGGTCAGTAGTGATGCAGTGTTCAGGGGTCAGTAGTAAGTGACGCAGGGTTCAGGGGTCAGTAGTAAGTGACGCAGGGTTCAGGGGTCAGTAGTAAGTGACGCAGGGTTCAGGGGTCAGTAGTGACAATGCAGGCTTCAGGTGTCAGGAGTAAATGGTGCAGGCTTCAGGGGTCAGTAGTAAGTGATGCAGGGTTCAGTAGTAGGTGACGCAGGGTTCAGGGGTCAGTAGTACGTGATGCGGGGGTTCAGGGGTCAGTAGTAAGTAACGTGGGGTTCAGGGGTCAGTAGTGACGCAGGGTTCAGGGGTCAGTAGTAAGTGACGCAGGGTTCAGGGGTCAGTAGTGACGTGGGGTTCAGGGGTCAGTAGTAAGTGATGCGGGGTTCAGGGGTCAGTAGTAAGTGACGCAGGGTTCAGGGGTCAGTAGTAAGTGACGCAGGGGTCAGTAGTAAGTGACTCAGGGGTCAGTAGTAAGTGACGCGGGGTTCAGGGGTCAGTAGTAAGTGACGCAGGGTTCAGGGGTCAGTAGTAAGTGACGCAGGGTTCAGGGGTCAGTAGTAAGTGATGCAGAGTCCTAGAGGCAGCCATCACAGCAGCCATCACTGGCTGTATATGACTGCAGTTTATTCCTGATTAGCAGGGAAGCAAGGTGACGAGAAAGCATGGAGCCGGCTTTCTGGCCAATCAGGAAGCCGGGCACCGTGTAATAGCACGGTGCCCGGCTT
>NW_017306492.1:398516-410716 GCF_000935625.1 Nanorana parkeri
GATTAGGTGGTAGCACGGTGCCCGGCTTCCTCATTGGTTGAGAAACTGGCCAATCAGGAAGCAGTGAAACGCGTCATAATACAGCTCCCGGCTTCCTGATTGGCCGGGAAGCTGGCTCCATGCTCGCTCGTCACCTGGTGATGAGGGAGCATGGCCTTGGCTTTCCAGCCAATCAGGAAGCTGGGCAGCGGGTAATGACCAGCTGCCCTACTTTCCGATACTGGAAGCTCAGGCATCAGACTAGGCATCAGAGCATTTGGGCATGTACGAGTACACACCCAAATACTCGGCATCGGCACCGATACCAGTATCGGTTTTGGTGCATCCCTAGCTCTAACCCTTCCTCTCCACTCTATGCAAAACAAAAACGCAGAATGTTTTGAGCGGAGTTCCACATTTAGAAGTGAAGCGTGTGTATATTTGTACTCTGGTTCTCCAGGGATTCCTCATGTTCCGTGTTCTGTTTCAGACATGAAAAGTGTGGCTAGTTCCCATGTGTAGCTGAGGTCACAGTAGGAAATCTCTATTTGAAGTACGGAAGGAAAGTGACTCAGAATGTGTTGGGCCGCCAGAATAATTGGGAATTTTTACACCTTTCACAAGCGAATCTATGGTCAAAAACGAAATCTGTATTCCTATAATGAATTTCCCTGAGTTCTATCCCACTCCTAATAACCAGATCCATCTAGAAGATTGTAAACTTACTTATTGAAGATGCTCATAGGATGTACTTCCTCTATGCAGTGACCCAATTTCACTCAGCCCTGTGAATATGCACTTTCTAATATCACCACTCTCACAGAGCCTTCTGAACTACAACTCAATGTCTGAACAATGTGACATTGTCATTGCTGGCTGGAAGTAATGCATGATGGGTTAGTCTTGAGAAATGGAGATTGCATGACATCAAGCAGCAGGGAAGGAGAAGGAATGCACACTGGGACTCCAGGAAGTTGTTGAAAGTGATGGGCAAACAGAAGGCAGCCCTCCACTGTTTTCCAGTAAGCTTTGATTGCATTATCAAAACAACTCTAGTATGTATTCTTATTACAATGCTGATCTTATAACAGGAGAGTATATGCTGAGCTCCGGGCATATGAAAAGCTACCCTTGTAGTGGAGCTCCTCCCACACTGCAAGGGTTAAATGTGCATATCCTGGAGTAGATCAGGCCCAGCAAGTAGGGGAAAGTGTTGGCACACGGACAACAGTGAAAGTCAACAGGGGTTCAAATCCCAATATGGAAAATGAAAAGGAAACTTTTAGTTTTATTACTGGTGGACATAACTGTCTCAAAACATTCTAATGCGGGGTTGGGCAACTCCAGCCCTCCAGCTATGCTTTTACTACAAATCCCAATATCCCACAGCCTGTGGGAGTCATGCCTGTAACTGTCAGTCTAGCAATGCCTCATGGGACTTGTAGTTCCACAACAGCTGGGGGGCTGGAGGGCCCACCCCTGGTCTAATGTGACAAGTGTGAAAATAATTGTAGTTTTAATTGCACAAATGTTCCAAGTTTTCTTTTTTTTATCCTCTGAATCAGGGGTGGGCAAACTCCGGCCCTCCAGCTGTGGTGAAACAATAAATCCCATCATGCCTCTACCTCTGGGAGTCATGCATGTGGCTGTCTTGCAATGTCTCGTGGGATTTGTAGTCGTACCACAGCTGGAGGGCCAAAGTTTTCCTACCACTGCTCTTAATTGAGACTTTCTAGAGCCATGCCGTACTGCTCTGTCATCCATTATTCTTGTCTGTTTACCGGCCTAACAGAGGAAATATTTGCAGCCATGCCCTTAAAGTGACATTTTTTACTTCAAGTGCGCCTGACAAAAATTTCTGCTTCAACAGCGATGCAAACAGGAAGCTCTGTGAGCACGTCTTTCCCGAAACCGTCTCCAGCCAATAGGAACTGTCAGCAGGGTCTTGTTTTGTCAACCTGCTCCATAAACTGTGACCGGGCCGAGGCACCTGCATTGCCGCCCCGATGAACACCGCTTGTCATTGCTGCAATAATGTCCCCATTGTTCTGTAGACTTCACCAAGACTTTTTTTGGAACTGCTAGGAATTTGTCCGCTGACAGCTCCTGTCAGTCACTAAATTATAGTACACAGAGAGATTTCGCTACTTTCTCTTTCATTGTAGTCTGAAGCCTGGGGTTGGTAATGGGCGCTGTAATATTCAGCGCAGTTCTGATCAATAGCCAGCTGTGTTAGTAAAATAAAAGTCTTTAGGGCTTGTGCATGCCAATTGCGGTGCGTTCCAGAGCGGTAGCTACTGGAACGCACCGCAATAGCTCACAAAACTTCCCCCTGCGTTCTGGGGCGTGGCGGTGCATTGAAGTCAATAGCACCACAGCCACGCCCCCCCACACAGTGCGATCGGACACGTGGCAAAACATTGACTGCGTTCCGTTCCACTACAAACGCAAAAAATGCTGCATGCTCAATGTACTGAGACATTGGTGCCCAACAAGAGAGCACGCTGGGATGCTAACATTGAGACGGGACTTATGTATACAGACGGTGAGCCGGACGTTCTGTTATATTGAAGAGAAGTTTTTGTACATTTGTTTTGTTTGCCAAAGACAAGCTGTTTCTGTTGGGAGTGTCTTAGGCCTCATTCACACTGCTAAGAGCCGGTCCGTACAGGTCCGTGCGGCGTGCACGGATGTATCGGGTCGTTTCCAGGAAGGACAGGTGCTGCGTGTGATTGTACGCAGCAGCCTGGTATTCCCTATGGGAGGACGCGGCCGTATGCTGTCATACACACTCCTGAACTGCACATCCTAGATCAGTTTACATTGATCTAAGTGTGCATTGGGAACTTTGCTAAGTACTTCCACAGCCAAATATTTTCCTTTAAATGCAACTCACGGGAGGGGAGTGTCTTGCCGTGCGGTGTCTGTGTATTTGTGGGGACGCACAGCGTACTAGCACACAGACAAGGGTGGCTCTATAGGACCCTGCGAGGAGCCACCCTGAGCCCAGGTTCACACCATTTTCCGGACCAGACCTGGACGCTTTTTTTTTTTAACGTTTACATGGGCTTACAGGTGTGTTCATTGCTTTTGCATGTGTTTGTATGCATTTTTCTTGCTTTTCAATGTGTTCCAGTGCATTCCAGACCAGAGAAAATGATGTCGACAGAGCCAAGAAATACCATAGGGATACATTGGGATTCTTTTTTGGTCCGTGAACAAACTGTTCTGGTCTGGATATGATCCAGCCATGGTGTGAACAAGTCCTAAGGGCCCATTCACACCACATCCAGACCAGACCAGGTTGTTTCTGGACCCAAAATGCATCCTAATGTATCCCTATGTTATTCCTGGGCTCTGTTCACACCAGCGCAGTTCGTTCCAGACCAGAAAAATACTGCTTGTCTCATTTTGTCCGGTCTGGAATGCATAAAAAACATATGGAACGCACGGGACCACACCTGCAAGCCCATTTTAAGCTAAAAAAAAAGGCTCCGGAACGTGGCAAAATTGCGGCAAAAACGCGATGCACTGCATTCCAGATCTGGTCCAGAACTGGTCCGGAAAATGGTGTGAACCTGGTCTAAATCAGGATATCAGGACCAGTGCTAGACTGCAATATCACAGCCCAGAATTTGTTTAGCTTTTGATGGGGAGATTCGCCCTCACTTCCTGTGTGGTCTCCAGGACAGGAAATCTAATAAAAGGCTATTTAGCTGACCACTTCTCTATAGAATAAAAACAAATGTATAAAGTCTAAAGCCCTCAGTCCTCCCCCCCCCACAGTTCTACAATTCATTAATGATACCCTGTGGAGTTCTCCTATAGAACACGGAGAGGCTCATGTACAATGCTGGGCCCGGCTATCTCACAGTCACATTTCTCACTTCCGTTTTCAGGCTGCATATCAGAGCAACCGAACAAATCTACAATATTGCATCTGTTTCCTGTGACTCAGGAGAGGCTGATGGCTGAGTGGGCCGGGATGTGAGAGCTCTGGGGCTGAAATAAAGATTCTCAGAGCAATATGAGTCATACCGAGCCTCATACCTCAGCTCTGTATATGACTACACATCTAGCTAGGACTGCATAGTCTTGTCCTGTGCAGTCATATCAGCTTGTAAATGCAGTGCACCAATTTAAACAGGACAGATCCATGTTTGTTCAGGCATCATCCAGGGTCACCATCTACTTCCTGGACTGAGGTGTTGGCTCAGAGATGACACAATCATGCAAATCCCAAGGCAGTTCTTGGCTGTGTTCACAAATGTCTGACACAGATCAGCCTTCTTCAGACCTCTTACCTTGTGACTAGGTGCAAAGTTACAATGTTGCAGTCTGGTCACTGGGAGAGAGGAGACTGAGGAAATGCTTCTTCCTGTCTGCAGAAGACTGATCACTGGGGGGAGAGAAGACTGAGGAAATGCTTCCTCCTGCCTGCAGCAGACTGATCACTGGGGGAGAGGAGACTGATTAAATGCTTCCTCCTGCCTGCAGCACACTGATCACTGGAGGAGAGGAGACCGAGGAAATGCTTCCTCCTGACTGCAGCAGTTTGATCACTGGCGGAGAGGAGACTGAGGAAATGCTTCCTCCTGCCTGCAGAAGACTGATAACATAATTCCAGCCTAGGCAAAGTCACTGAAGGATTGATTTGTAATGATAAAAGGTGGAGCTTATTTGAACATTGTTTGAAAATTTTATTAATGTGGACTAAATACACAAATAAAACACATATAAGGGAGCTATTATATTCATCCAGTCCTTAGATTCACACTACTCTGGCACACAGCACAGACCTATCTGGCAGGGGAGGAGACCTGATTTTTCTCTGCTGCGGTTTAGTAACTCTTACAGGTCTTGTCCCTCCCCCCATTCTGTGACTGGACAGTGAAAGGAGAAACAGCAGACTGATAAGCTCATCTCAGTGTCACCCTGCTCTCTCCTACCAGCATATTCCTTGCAATGGAGCACTACTGATTGGCTCGTTGGGCTGCTTCTCCCTCTGCCAGTCTAAGCTGTACTGTACAAGGACTACAAGCAGGTTGAACTGCAGTACAAAGGCCAAATACACAGATGACGTACAAATATTTCCGTTCTTTCAGTTCTGAGATTTACACAGCTCTGTTGCACTGCACAGACTGGTCTGGCAGGGCAGGGGACCTGATATTTCCCTTCTGCAGTAACACTTACAGGTCCTGACTCCTGCTTGTGATTGGACAGTTAAAGGAGATCTATGAGGTGAGTTAGTTAGAGCCGACCTGACGTGGCCCAAAGCTCAGTATATAGCGACCTCCTCCCGCAACCCAAAGCTCAGTATATAGCGACCTCCTCCCGTAACCCAAAGCTCAGTATATAGCAACATCCTACCGTGACCCAAAGCTCAGTATATAGCGACCTCCTCCCGTAACCCAAAGCTCAGTATATAGCAACATCCTCCCGTGACCCAAAGCTCAGTATATAGCGACCTCTTTCCGTAACCCAAAGTTCAGTGTATAGCGTCCTCTTCACGTGATCCAAAGCTCAGTATATAGCGACCTCCTCCCGTGATCCAAAGCTCAGTATATAGCGACCTCCCCGTGACCCAAAACTCAGTATATAGCAACCTCCTCCCATGAAACAAAACTCAGTATATAGCGACTTCCTCCCCGTGACCCAAAGCTCAGTATATAGCGACCTCCTATGATCCAAAGCTCAGTATATAGCGACCTCCACCCGTGACCCAAAGCTCAGCATACACTGAGTGGCCAGATTATTATGACCACCCCATCAGTACTTCGTTGGGCCACCTTTTGCCTTCAATACTGCGGCGATTCTTCTTGGCATTGACTCCACGAGATGACTAAAAGGTGATGCGAGGAATCTGACACTGCACTGTTGCCCTTCTGTTGTCTTGTACCAGTCTTGCCACTCTCCGTTCTGCCCTAACATTGACTAGTCGCTGGCGGCCACAATTCGCACGTTCAGACCCAGATTTGCGGCTGACAGTCCGGTCTTTAAACACTTTAACAACAGCTGCTCTTGAAAATTGACGAATTCTGCTGTTTTGCTGATACTCGCTCCATGGCTCCGAGCGCCAACAATCATCCCACGTTCAAAGGCTGTTGAATCGCGTTGTTTACCCGAATCTTCAGAAACAAATCACTTCTACTGTCATGGTAAACAACCTGCTTCCCTATTTATAATGGTCTGGCCCTCTAGCAACTTCAGCGCCAAATTATAGCTAATTTGCCTACAAACGTCAGGTGGTCATAAAAATCTGGCCACTCAGTGTATATTGCAATCCTTTGTAGCGGTCCTCTAGTTTGCTCTTCCACCTGTTCCATGCAGGTACATTAGTATAGAACTAATACTGGTGTAACTGAACTGCTGTATACATAGACCACAATTTGCATGTTCTGCTCTGGAATGTTTCCACATAATTCACCTTAATCCATTCACGACGTGCGCTCAGCTCCACCAAAAGAACTCTGCACCTTCCTAGCAACTTCAGCGCAAAATTATAGCTAATTTGCCTACAAACGTCAGGTGGTCATAATAATCTGGCCACTCAGTGTATAGCGACCTCCTCCCGTGACCCAAAGCTCAGTATATAGCGACCACCTCCCGTGACCCAAAGCTCAGTATATCACGAGCTATTGCACGCTATATACTGAGAGCGCTGCAGCCGGGACGGATCCCGACAATACTGGCTGGACCAACCCAGTTGCGTGAGTGACAACTGTCTCTGCCTATCTAGAGGCAGAGCCAGCTATGCCAGCCCCCTTGCCCTTCTCTTCCTCCACTCAGCGCTGGAGGATCGGAGAGGGGGGAATCCCTGCGGGGAGTGGTGAGTGACAGTCACTGCTCACTGCAGGGAGACGATGGGGAAGTGCGTAGATCAGCGGCATGTTTCTGCTCACTTCCCGATCTATAGAGCCGACCTGTGACAGCTTCTTTGTCACAGGTCGGCTCTAACTATGAGGATGAGTGGAAATCACTCACCTCATTGATCTCCTTTAACCCTTGCAGTACGGGAGTAGCCCCACTGCAAGGGTTAATGAAAAGAGTTCTTTTACATCACCGACTTAATAAAGTCATAAACAGTACAGGTTCTAATAATGCTGTAGACTAAGTAAATGAAGGTTTTTATATAGTCAAATGAAACATGTATGAGTCACTGTGCTGCCTATAAAATGTATAACATGTAGAATTCTGTTGTATCAATCCATGTTGGTTCCCATCACCGGTCAGAGGACAGAAGTACATTGTACAGTCCTACGGATCTGTTAGGGAAGAAGAGGTAGAATGTTCTCAGTAGCCTGGAAACCCTCGTCCCCGATTAATCAATAACCTGACAGCGGAATATATTCCAGTGTTGAACGCCATCACAATCAATCCACTTCTGCTTTTTACAACTCATACCTCTTCTAGTTCCTTTGTATGACACCATTCTCTATACTGTATGTCCACTGGTCCACACAATAACCCCAATATTGATCATTTACATGTTTATCTTCATGTAACAATGCCATGCACAGAACAAACGGCTTATTGAAAGGGAAAGGATTTCAAGTTTACGTCACTGGCATCGGAGCTGTTTAAACTTGTAAAGCCAGCGGTGAACGGGTCCCCCGCCTGACTCACACGCCGTCTTTCCCGGGCTCCGTTGCCCCTCCTACAGGCCCGGGATCGGCTTCTTTTGTGTCGGCGGGAAGCCGGGGAGGAGATAGGCGAACCTCAGAACGCCGATCCCCTCCCCGTTCTATGGGTCCGGGAGCGATGCAGTTTACATCACTTCCGGTCCCATAGCTGTCAGTGCTGGGTGTCCGAAGCCCAGCTATAAGCTATTGAAGTGCAATCAATTCAATTCAATTCAAATAAGCTTTATTAGCACGACCAAATACATTTTAGCATTGCCAAAGCATATTGGGAGGTTATATGGGATGGGGGGGTAGTGGGACATTATTAGGGGTAAAGAATGGTATGGGGGGAATAGGTAAGTCCATTGCAATCTGCACTTCAATAGCTTTTTCAGAGTGTAAAGGTGAGACTGGGGGTCTTTTGGACCCCCAGCATCACCTTAAAGAGTACCTGTCACCACCATCTGCTATCACATGGGGGGCTTGTAAGCCCCCCTATGTGATAGCAATTAAACTAAAGTAAAAAAAATAAAATAACAGTTTTTAAAATTAAATAAAATAAATGTAATTTTTTTTTATTAGGTCCCACGCCCCCCGAGTACGCGCGTCCTCACGTAAACACGCTTCGGGTGCGCCCGCGTATAAAACTTATGAACGCGCTACACATGTTGTGTATCGCTGCGCACGCCGGAGTGGAGCAATAATTCTAGGGCCAGTATTTTTGGGTATCTCTAAACTGATGACCTGTGGGGGCTTTTAAAGCGTTGTCTATAGACTTTTTGGGGTACTGAAATTTGTCGCCGTTTCACAGACGCACACAATTTTTAACCTGGGCATGTTGAGTATCTATTTACTCGTTGTAACCTCCTCTTTTATATTTTATTTAAAAAACTGGGTATTTTATTTGTTTATGTGCCTTTTTCACTAAATTTGGGGGTTTGATAAGGAGTTGCGCTAATATCGTGCAACATACAAATTTGCAAATGCCACCATTTTATTCTATAGGGTCTTGACTTTCAGAAAATATATAATATTTGGAGGTTTTAAGTAATTTTCAGGCCTAAAATGTGGAATATAACATGGGAGCAAAAAATGTCAAAAAGGCCTCAGTCATGAAGGGGTTAAAACTAATGTAGGGATGCAGCTAACAATTGTTTTCACAATTGATTAGTTGGCCGATTATTTATTTAGATTAATCAGATAAAAAAAAAAAAAGTAAATACCATTAGGGCTGCAACAACTAATCGACATAATCGATTATAATCGATTATTGAAAAAGTTGTCAACTTTTTCAATAATCGATTAATCGGCTTCCGATCAGTTGGCCCTGTTCACGGCTCCACCCACGCCGCACTTCCTCCACACCTCACGCTCGCTGCTGCCAGACCCGCCCGCATCCACGCTCTTCACGCCACACCTCCTCCCCGCCTCACACTCACCGCCCGCCCACATCCACGATCGACATCCTTATTTTCAAATAAAATACACAAATGGAGAGTTACAAGCATAAAGTTTACTTCAGAATAAAACTGTATGCGCAATTTTTTTGCAATCGCACTGCACTGGAACGCACGGCATGGCGGTATCGCACGTTCCAGTATGGCACAGCGGATGGGAGGCGTGTTTGGGGTGCTATTGAAATGACTGACACCTCCTGCACTAGAATTTGTCGGGCCGAAACTGAAAATGACGTTTTTCCAAACTTTTTAATTTTTTTTAAATAATTGGGGAAGGGCGTATTCATTTATGTTTTAACTTTTAATGTTTATTTAAATTATTGTTTAATTATTTTATGTATTTTTTACTTCATGGTTAGGGGCTTTAAGGGAACTATCAGAGGCCTAAGCAGACACCTGATATTTCCTTTTTGAAAAACAAAAAGATATTGAGAGTCTTTAGTCTGTCTTTTTGCAGCTCCAGCACTCAATGAACAGGAGGCAAGCAGAGGCTTCCTGTTCATTCATAAATCGAGGAGATAGTATCTGTTTACTATGTCCACAATCAGAGATGTAGAACACTTCCGGCCAGGCTCATACAAATAGGTGGCAACCCTTTATGGGTCTTGACTATGGGTTACCATGCTGTGTACATGGTCTCTGCTTTGTGGAATTAGATTGGTTGCTATGGGTTACCATGCTGTGTACTTGGTCTCTGCAATGTGGAATTAGATTAGTTGCCATGAATTACCATGTTGTGTACATGGTCTCTCCTATGTGAAATTAGACTGGTTGCTATGGGTCTCCATACTGTGTACATGGTCTTTGCTATGTGAAAGTAGACTGGTTGCTATGGTTACTATGATGTGCATTTGGTCTCTATTTGATATTAGAATGGTTGCTATGGTTTATGGTGCTGTGTACATGGTCTCTGCTATATGAAATTAGACAAGTTGCTATGGGTTACCATGCTGTGTACATGGGTAAAGCTAGATTGTTTGTATGGGTTATCGTTCTCTGTTATGTGGAATTTGACTCATTTGGGAGGGCTAAAGTGCAGGCAGACTGGTGAAGCTCTATCTTCCTAGCAGAGATAATCTGTGGTATTTTCGTTATCTGGGCGCACACAGCACTTCCTCTACATTTTCTCTGGTCATGTGTTCATACCAATGTACAACAGTAAAATTCACAATAAATGGATAGCCCTGCTGCCAAGTACACCGCATTCTCCAAATTATGTGACTTTTAGGTATGTTGTGGTGTATTAGGCAGTCCATTCAAATGAACGCGCTGTTGTAAGGAAATGCACATTAACAATAATTACATGCAACAAAACGCAGAGTAGGGGGAGGGTTAAAACCATTGTCAGTTTTTTTGTTCTCCATTTGCGTTTTTAGGAAGATTTTCCATCGCTTCCTGTCCTGTAGACTCAATAGGAAGTGAAAGAATATATTTCCAATATATCAGGGAAATCGCATGTGTAGCTCAGTGTAGTGCCAATTGAGACGACTGAAGACCCCGCACCCGGAAAAGGCTGGGGAAAAGATGCCGGCGAGGGAGCACGCAGACGTCGCATTGCTGGAATGAAGGTATTTGTAGACTTTAGTTCCTCTTTAAGGTAAACACTACAATACTCAAAAGTAAAAAAAAGTTTTAGCACATATATTGAGTAGAGTATGGGTAAGGGAATAGAACTATTGTTGGATTTTTACTGCTATTAAGAGCTCTGTTACAGAACTTTCCCCTCACTTCTTGTCCCACTGACAATGGCTTCACCAGACAGGAAGTGAGGAAATTCTGCATCAGAGACCCAGACAGAAATACAAATCTGACAGGGTTTCTAGTCTTCCCCTACTCTACAATGGGAAATCATTTTATTTATGTCTGTGTTTCTGTTTGAGGGTTCCCCTCACTTCCTGCCTGGTATGTATTGTCACTGGGACAGGAAGTGAAGGGAAATCAATTTTTTTGGAGTCCAGATAGCAGTTAAAACCTGACAGGGGTTTCAATCCTTCCTCACTCTGTCCGAAAGTAAACAAAAAAGTTTTCATTGAGACATACAATATAAATCCCTGTGGCCCTTTGGTGTTTGCCGTGCAGCCCACAGGCCCAAGCAGTCAGTAGTGGAAGCATTGATTTGTAAAGGGCCCTTTAGGGCCCATTCACACCAGATGCTTTGGTAACCATTTTTCAACGAATGCCAATGCAAGGACACCTGAAAGTAATTGGGTGTGAATGGGAGCAGTTCATACCAGTGCGTTGCATTGATGTTCGCTGCCCTGCGCTGAAAAAAAAAGTAGAGCAGGCACTACTTTTTTTCCACACAATGTTGAACGGACATCAACGCAAGACAGAGCCACTACCTTATATAGCTTAGTGTAAAAATGAACCCCTTCCCGACCGATAACGGAATGATCCTGTCACCATCGTTAAGTTCAACGATCAGTGACAAGAAAATTCTGTCATTTGGTACCATGAGTGCTGGTTCATGAAGGGACAAGCAGCTCATGGAGTTACTGCTGTTGATAGGTCCCTCGGGGTCCAAGGCAGATCCTCAACAGCAGATTAGGTGGTCACAGTCCTGTAATCACAGCAAGAGCTGATTGTTGTGATCGCAGAGCTGTAACATTCACAGCCGGCTGTGTGTTACAAAAGTGATACAAAGTATCTCTGAGGAGAATACTGAATTCTACTCAGAGATACTAAGTATCAAAGCCCCTGTAAATTAAAAAAAAACCCTTAGTGCCCCCTAGATTAAAAAAATAAAATGTAAAAATAACAATTTTACAATTTTGAAAAAATTTACAAAAAAGTTTAAAAAACAAATATGTTAATAAGAAAAATATAAAAAAAGAAAATGCAGAGGAGGCTATTAAAGATAGGAGAAAAACATACCACATTCTAAAATTGTTCCACGCTAAAATTGTATTTGACCTATAACTCCCAAAATAAACTACCGTATATACTCGAGTATAAGCCGAGATTTTCAGCCCATTTTTTTGGCTGAAAAGTGCCCCCCTCGGCTTATACTCGAGTCAGCGTCAGGTGTCTTCTTACTTACCTCGCTGAGCGTCGCGTCACTGCTGCTCCGGTGGGCGGCGCTCCGAGCGGGGTCATCTGGCAGTCTCCGGGTCCTAATTTAGGTGGCCGGAGACTGCCAGAT
>NW_017306492.1:410928-432843 GCF_000935625.1 Nanorana parkeri
AAAGTTCATTTATTTCACTAATGCAACTTAAAAGGTGAAACTAATATATGAGATAGACTCATTACATGCAAAGCAAGATAGTTCAAGCCGTGATTTGTCATAATTGTGATGATTATGGCTTACAGCTCATGAAAACCCCAAGAACCCCAAATCCACAATCTCAAAAAAGTAGATTATTACATGCAATCAATAAAACAAGGATTGTACATAGAACAATATCGGACCTCTGAAAAGTACAAGCATGCATATGTACTCAGTACTTGGTTTGGGCCCCTTTTGCAGCACTTACTGCAATTACTTTTGCACGATATTCTAATTATTCGAGTTTCACCTGTATACTAACATGAATGTATTAAATGATCTGTATGTAGCCCTGTACTATGGATCATTTAACCCATTCATGTTAGCAGAGGATCATTGTAAATGTATTGTTGCAGGCACTCTATATGTACATGTACTATATACTACATATAGAATGCACTGAACAATAGATTTACAATTATCCTCTGCTAATATGAAAGGGTTAAATGATCCGTAGTACATGATATGTAGCCCTGTACCCCCTTTTCCACTTACAGAGCTAGGTTATTTTTCTTTTAAATAAATATTCATGTAATTTTATTGGTATCTATCTACCAGTAGCTGCCTCATTTCCCACCCTCGGCTTATATTCGAGTCAATACTTTTTCCCAGTTTTTTGTGGTAAAATTAGGTACCTCGGCTTATATTCGGGACGGCTTATACTCGAGTATATACGGTAAAAAATCCCTATAAATCAGGACAAACAAAATTTTTTTTATTAAGAATTATTTTCTGTTAGCTACAGTAATTATGTTCACATTATTATTGCCAAAGTGTGAAAAATGTGAGTTTTGTTTCCATTTTTTTTGCATTTCATATATATAAAAAAGAAATGATATGCATATGTCACATCAAATTAAAGCCCATTTTGTCCTTAAAAACGGTATATGTGTATTTGTGCTGCATGAGGAAGATGGAAATTTTGTTTAAACAAACACATAGCAAAAATGGCAAAATTGCTCTAGTCCCCAGAAGTGAAAACATTTTCTGAAGCGGTGTCACTAAGCGCTTAAACTTCACTTGCATTGGCATAGTACGTTCACACTTGCGTTGAGTCACATCCAATGCACGCATTTCGGTGTGAATGCACTCTTAATATCAGTGATCTTTAGCAGTCTCATGTAACATGTCCCCAGACTCTGACTATCTCCTATTGCATGACTCCAATGTACGAGCACTCCAGTAACACAATCTCTTTTGTAAGTCTGCAGACTATGTCTTCTGTAGAATTACATATAATATATAGACGTTAGAGTTCAACACAGATCTGAAAATCTTAATGTTAATAAATCCCGAGGACCAGATCACCTCCTACACCCATGGGTACTTAAAGAGCTAAGCTATGTTATAGCAAGACTTATTTTTAAGGACTCGTTTCTGACTGGGGAGTACCAACTGAGAACTGAGTACCAACTGATTGGCGTAAGGCAACCGTTGTACCAATATTAAAAGAAGGTTACAATGTCTACCTGGGAATTATGGACCTGACAGTCTGACAGTCTGACAGTCTGACATAATGTGCAAATTATTTGAGGGAATGATAAGGGATCATATTCAAAAATTTGCCTATGGTAATAATATCATAAGTGACAACCAGCATGGATTCATGAAAGACTGTTCTTGTCAAAGCAGCCTATTAGAGTTGGTGAGTGGCAACCTAGATGGAAGAAAGCCAGCGGATGTAGTGTACCTAGATCAGGGGTGCCCACAATTTTTTGTGTTAAGATCTACTTTTCAAATGGCTGTCTCTCCTGGCTGTCTCTCTTGGCTGTCTCTCTTGGCTGTCTCTCCTGGCTGTCATTCCTTGCTATCTCTCCTGGCTGTCTCTCCTTGCTCTCTCTCCTGTCTGTCTCTCCCCGCTCTCTCTCCTGGCTCACCTTGCTGTATTTCTCAACAGGCTGCGTAAACTAATATTCTTTGATGTAATACATAACACTTCAACCACCAGTATCCACCAGAAAGGTGTCAGGGAGCTTGGCTCAGCAGACTCGAGCTAATAGGTAATCATGTGTGCACAGCTAAATAAATATACCAAAATGGAATAAAGTGGCCACCATTCATACCCTTTGTGATCTACCAGCATCAGCTTTGAGAGCTACTGGTAGATCACGATCTACCTAATGGGCACCCCTGACCTAGATGTTGCAAAATCATTAGATACAGTACCACATAAATGCTTCATATACAAGCTCCAATCTATGGGTGTGTACACGGATAGAGAACCAGCTATAGGAATGTGTCTGGAGATTTTTGATAAATGGTTCATTTTCTAGTTTTGGTTAGGAGCGGCATGCCCCCAGGTTCTGTCTTAGGGCCAATGCTGTTCAACCTGTTTATTAATGATTTTGTGGTTGGTATTAATAGCCATGTATCAGTGTTTGCTGACAATAAGAAAAATGTGGAGGGTAATGAACTCGACAAAAGACATTGTAATATGACAGGAAGACCTGGATAATATAGGGGAGTGGACAAACTACATGGCAGGTGAGGTTTAATATTGAAAAATGGTAAGTTATGCATTTTGGTGTTAAAAATATGCATGCAAGCTGCTCAATAATGGGAGCTCAGCCGGGGGAATCAGACGTGGAAACAGACTTGGGGGTCATAGCTGACAGCAGACTTAGTAACAACATGCGATGCCAGGCTGCAGTAAGTAAGGCAAGCAGGGTATTATCATGTATCAAAAAAGGGAATGTACTGTAAAGACAAACCCCTAATTCTGCCCCTTTACCAGGTGCTGGTTCGGCCTCATCTTAAGTACGCGTTTCAATTTTGGTCACCAATGCAGTGATAGGATGTCCTTCAGCTGAAGAGGGTTCAGAGAAGGGCAGTGAAACTAATAAATCGGTTGGAGGACCAAAGCTATGAGGAAACTTGTTCACTTTGGAAAAGAGATTAGGAAGGGACTTGATAATAATCTTCAGATTGTTCAATGGTGATGGTAAAATCAGTAATTAATTGTTCACTCAAGAGGACAAGCGGCCATTCTCACTCAAGAAGACAAGAGGCTAGGTTTATTCTGGAACTGCGAAGGGGATTCTTTAGTGTAAGAGCAGTAAAAATGTGGAACTCCTTTCCCAAAGCTGATATCAGCCATCTGGTTGCATGTTACCTGACGGTGAGGGGGAGGCCCTGGTGGTGCATGCTACCTCTGGCTGAGGCCCTGGCTGGCATCCCGTCCAGTTTACTAGCAACACTGGCTGCCCGGAGCTGGCTGGAAGGCCAGCCAGAGCGTCCCGCTCGGCTCCTGGCAACCAGTGACATCAGTGAGCTGGGCAGGAAGCCAGTCAGACCATCACAGAGCTTTTAGCAACCTAGGATGCTCTGGCCAGAAAGGGGATGGCGGGTACACCTGCCAGGGAAATGGGCTGATTATCGCGCTCTTGGCTGTCTGTCCTTGCTCTCTCTCCTGGCTGTCATTCCTTGCTATCTCTCCTGGCTGTCTCTCCTTGCTCTCTCTCCTGTCTGTCTCTCCCCGCTCTCTCTCCTGGCTCACCTTGCTGTATTTCTCAACAGGCTGCGTAAACTAATATTCTTTGATGTAATACATAACACTTCAACCACCAGTATCCACCAGAAAGGTGTCAGGGAGCTTGGCTCAGCAGACTCGAGCTAATAGGTAATCATGTGTGCACAGCTAAATAAATATACCAAAATGGAATAAAGTGGCCACCATTCATACCCTTTGTGATCTACCAGCATCAGCTTTGAGAGCTACTGGTAGATCACGATCTACCTAATGGGCACCCCTGACCTAGATGTTGCAAAATCATTAGATACAGTACCACATAAATGCTTCATATACAAGCTCCAATCTATGGGTGTGTACACGGATAGAGAACCAGCTATAGGAATGTGTCTGGAGATTTTTGATAAATGGTTCATTTTCTAGTTTTGGTTAGGAGCGGCATGCCCCCAGGTTCTGTCTTAGGGCCAATGCTGTTCAACCTGTTTATTAATGATTTTGTGGTTGGTATTAATAGCCATGTATCAGTGTTTGCTGACAATAAGAAAAATGTGGAGGGTAATGAACTCGACAAAAGACATTGTAATATGACAGGAAGACCTGGATAATATAGGGGAGTGGACAAACTACATGGCAGGTGAGGTTTAATATTGAAAAATGGTAAGTTATGCATTTTGGTGTTAAAAATATGCATGCAAGCTGCTCAATAATGGGAGCTCAGCCGGGGGAATCAGACGTGGAAACAGACTTGGGGGTCATAGCTGACAGCAGACTTAGTAACAACATGCGATGCCAGGCTGCAGTAAGTAAGGCAAGCAGGGTATTATCATGTATCAAAAAAGGGAATGTACTGTAAAGACAAACCCCTAATTCTGCCCCTTTACCAGGTGCTGGTTCGGCCTCATCTTAAGTACGCGTTTCAATTTTGGTCACCAATGCAGTGATAGGATGTCCTTCAGCTGAAGAGGGTTCAGAGAAGGGCAGTGAAACTAATAAATCGGTTGGAGGACCAAAGCTATGAGGAAACTTGTTCACTTTGGAAAAGAGATTAGGAAGGGACTTGATAATAATCTTCAGATTGTTCAATGGTGATGGTAAAATCAGTAATTAATTGTTCACTCAAGAGGACAAGCGGCCATTCTCACTCAAGAAGACAAGAGGCTAGGTTTATTCTGGAACTGCGAAGGGGATTCTTTAGTGTAAGAGCAGTAAAAATGTGGAACTCCTTTCCCAAAGCTGATATCAGCCATCTGGTTGCATGTTACCTGACGGTGAGGGGGAGGCCCTGGTGGTGCATGCTACCTCTGGCTGAGGCCCTGGCTGGCATCCCGTCCAGTTTACTAGCAACACTGGCTGCCCGGAGCTGGCTGGAAGGCCAGCCAGAGCGTCCCGCTCGGCTCCTGGCAACCAGTGACATCAGTGAGCTGGGCAGGAAGCCAGTCAGACCATCACAGAGCTTTTAGCAACCTAGGATGCTCTGGCCAGAAAGGGGATGGCGGGTACACCTGCCAGGGAAATGGGCTGATTTGGATAGATCTGTGTACAGTGGTACCTCGGTTCACAAACTTAATTTGTTCCACTTTTCTGGTCGCGAACCAAATCAAACTGTGATCAGACCGCGATCTCGGCTAGGGGAAGCCACGACCAAGTGTCAGAGCAGGGAAGATGGCTGCGGTTGTGTTCGTCACCCGATGCGGAGTTCGCAAACGGAAGCAACATTGTGCCGAACTTCCTGTTCGCGAACCGAATTGTTCGCAAACAGAAGCATTCGTGAACCGAGGTACCACTGTACTTTGAAGGGTACTACGGAGTTTGCCTGCCCCATGTAAAGAAAATATAAGGAAGGTGTAGTATGTTTTGCACAGCAATATAGTAACATTCTTACTATATGCGAGCAATGTTTGAATGTAAAAAAAAACCAAAAAGCTGTCCTTCTAGGAAGGCATTCTGATATCACACTCCACGCCAATATCTCTTCGTTGCATAACTTGCGAAAGTTCTCAGCAAGTAAACAAAGCCTGTCCTTGTTGAGTGAATTTTTATCTAAACAAACAGCGTAAAACCTCAAGCCACCATGTAACAACATCAACACACTCCAATGCAAACACATCAAAGTCACATCTCCACGCAACTTCACTTGCTACCGTGTTCCTGTATCCACCAATCACAGCTCTCCATTGTTAGAGCGGAACCTTTTTTCTCTCTACTTTTGGATAGAGTGGGAAAGGTTTAGAACAATTAAATTTTTTGTTGTTGTTAATTTCTGTTTGTGTCCCTTTTAGGGAGATTTCTTGTCCCGTTGACCTGACAAGATGCATCCAGCAGGGGCACAGACAGTGATAAAAAACCTTCCTTTGCTGCATCTGTTAAGCCTGGCATAGCGTGCCCCTTTTTAAACCATTCCAAGCACATAATTGAAGATCCATCTGGTATCTGCTTATCTGAGTCCATTTAAGTACAAAATTCCAGAGCCCTGATGAAGGGGGAGTTTGCATGCCCCTGAAATGCGTAGGCTTTCTATCAAAATTGAATTAATTATGTAATTAAAACCTCTTGACTTTTGAAGATTTATTTGGTGCTTTCATTAGACTGTTAATACAATAATAGAAACCTGACAGATGTTCAAACCCTTCCACACTAAAACTATTCAGAAATTCTGGCTTGCACTTTAACAAAAATGGTACCTGAAGTTCCCTGCAAGAAAAGAGCCATTGGGCGCATTTCTCTTGTGGCCTTTATCTCCCATGTTCCCTCTTTTCCAACACTGTAGCCTCCGATATTCTGTTTGGCATTCAACACTTCCAGGAGTATTGGATGCTTGTGTCCCCTGCCACATGCTGTGGCTCTGTTCTCTAACCCGTATGCCACTGCTGAGTCCTGTTGTGATATAGGGGCCGGAGGAAGGAACCACAACGTGCTGTGGGGAGCACAGGCACCTGACGCTTCCGGATGTGTATAATGCCAAAAAGTCTTGCTGCAGCACTAAAAGAGATCAAAGGTAGGCGTTGCGGCCACCAGAGAGGTTATGGCTCTTCTCTTGCAGAGAACTTCGGGTGACAGGGTCTCTTTAAGGTAGCTGTAGGCAAGGGAAGGGCTGTTTGTTAAAGGGCCATCGCACATAACTGTATTGAAGTTTAAATGAATAGACTGTTATTGCAGTACTTCATGTATGGTAGATGTTATGAGGTGTCAACCTGCACGAGCTGGCAGTCCCCCAATCCGGCTGTTTTCATGGCACAGCCAAGCGTACAAGTTTTTTGATGCTAAAGCTTTCTATAGACGTGGAAAGCTTTAGGTCACATGATCCCGAACCAATGAGCCATGACATCTGCTGATTACAGCTGCTTGGTAAGTATATGTTATCGTGGTAAATGACGGTTTAACGTAAACCTGTACTTAGACCACTAAAGGGTCTGTCATTGACAACCTCCCTTCTTAGAATAATGATAATTTCCTGTTTGTCTTTTCTTCACTGACCTGGAACAAGCGTGCAGATTGGAAAGTCACACTAAAGTCATGGTTGCTGATTTTTACATTTGTTCCGGGTCAGCGACTTGGAGCTGTGCTGAAGCTTCTTAATGAGCATGACAGCCAGGCAACTAGCATTTCCAGTAGCAGAAGGAAGCATCCATATTTGCTCCGTACAGTTTCCTTTAATAAGCGTGCTGGCTGCCACTTTAAACAAGCCTCTGGCAGGCTTCAGCTGGCATTTGCGAGCATTAAGGCCGTCATTCTGCCAAAAGTTTGTTTTAAAGCGGTTGCCAGCACTGCAATTAAGATCTGTATTCAGCACACAAGGGCTAGAGCAGAAGGAAGGGAGACTTTCAGGATGGATATGAGAGCTACCATTGCCGACTTGTTTTTGTGTAAGCTCCGGGGCTGTTAACCTGATCCTGACTTTATTATTTAGAAAGTACAAGGCCAGAAACAAGCAAGTATACATCAGGTTAAGGGTCTCCTAAACTGCTGCATGTACAAGCACTCTTTTACAAGGACAGGCTCACCTAAACTAAAGACAGTCTGAACAGGTACCAGTCCAGTTATTTTGTGATGCACAAGTCTTATAAAGTAGATAAAAAACGTCCTTAACCTCCCCTGACTGAGCCAAGTCCTCCTTTATTTGTGTCTCACATGCTGACCCTCAGAGACACTGCAGCTCACAGTGGAAGGGTTTTTGTAATAGATTCCTGTCAATCCAGCAAGCAATGGGCGGGACTAAGTGAGGCCAGGTGCTGATTGATAAGCTTCAGGCTGGTGAACCAGGAGAGACAATGCAGCATCCACTGCAACATTGTTTCATCCCACCGTGGTGCTCTGAGGGCCTGTTCACATTATCCAATGCGTTCACCGCATGGTTTCATGCCATGAACGCACTGGATCACATGAACAAAGGGAGGGAGCGTGGTGGCACCATTCATGTCATGCTGTTCATCAGCCGACTCCACCTGCAACTTCTGAGACTGCCAGGGCCAGATTTACTCTCTCTGCTGCCCCAAGACCAGGTTTCTCAATGCACCCCCTCCCCCCATGGAAAATGGCATCCAGCTATCATTGATTGCTGATATTTGTAGTCTTCTATAGCAGGTTGCCATACTCTATTGCTGTATAATCATCAATTATACAGCAATGGAGAATGGCAACTGGCTATAGAGGACAACAGATCCCATCAATCCATGATTACACAGCAATTATACAGGGGTGTGTGTGTGTAGATCAAAAGATCAAACCAGGGCTGCGTTTGGGTCTCACCAGGGATGCATGCAAGTCTCACCAGGGCTGCGTGTGGGTTTCTCCAGGGCTCTAAACTGGCTATTGAGGACTAAAAATACATGGCTGCGTGCGGGTCTCACAAGGGCTCTGTGGGCAGGTGCCAGGCTTTCTAGGGATGAATGGGTGGGATCTGGGCTTGTGCCGGGCTCCAGGGGGGCTGTGCTGGTGTGTGTGGGCTGTCCTGTGCTGGAAAGGAGGAGGAGGAAATGCGCAGCCAGAACAGCAGTATCAAAGACAGCTGCCTGAGGTCCCCAGCAAGCTCAGGACCTCAGGCAGCCATGCCCTCGGTGGCCTTGTGGGAAATCTGGCCCTGGAGACTGCTTGACCAGAAGTGATGTGGTCCAGATTTCTAACGCAGTCCAGAACTCTGATAGAATACTGGCATCTCATTACAGGAAGTAGACGGTGACCCTGGATGATGCTTGAACAAAGATGTCACTGTCCTTCAGAAGGCAGAAGCAGATGAATACATTGTCAATGGTAGTCCTGCGATCTCTCTGAGAGGTAATAAATACCTGGAAGTGTTACACTGACACATTACTTAGCAGGCATGGACATAATATAGAAAAATATATATCTGATGCTAGGTTTACTTTAAAAAAAAACAAAGTGTTTACAGAAGCTGCTTTGAGAGCTCACAGAGTTCAGGCGTGTGTCAAGACCTGGGGCTGTGAGTTAAAGAAATGAATATGTGGTCGCTTCTCCCGGCTAAAGCGACCCATACTGCACTGGAGACACTGACAAAGGAGCAGCTGGAAAAATAGAAAATAGTTTTTTTTCTTGCAAATTAGCTAAACTTCTATAAGCAGAAAAAAGGCAATAATTCCTTCCATCAGTATCAATAAATAAACAGCCACATCGGCACCTAGAAAGTGTTGTAAGTCATTTTCTGTGCACGGACTATGGGCGCCTCGATTCCTCTCTTTTCTTTCAGATACTTGACATGCGAGTGTAGTTGTCAAGGGGATGCGACTCGTATTCCAGCCCTAGCTTAATTCAGGCAAAATTAATTATGAACTTTTTTTCCCCTCCTTCCTTCCTGAAGCCAAACGTGCCAATTCTGCGCGGACAACAGTGTCCTTCACACAAGAGTTCTGACTGCGTCCAGGCCACGCCCAGCGACTGCGACGTACACGCTTCCCAGCCAAGGCTTTGCTCAGGCTGCAGGCTCGCCATTCTGAGCAAGAGACAGAAAAACATGCGACTTCTTCTTATTAAAACTACATAGCTGTAACCGTCTATTCTCATAGCTTAAAAATGAATGCCGTGCTTTATTTTAGAGGCGTCTTTGTGCCAAATTTCATGCGTTATAAGATAGATAATGGAGAGTTTTTGAATATTCACATTTATTTGGATGCTGGGTCTGGCTCTAAAGGTGGCCATACACTTTACAACCCTTGCAAGACTTTTGTCTTGCGAGGGTTGTAAAGTACTTAAAAAAACGTATGATCTGCCCATCTTGGACAGGCAGATCGTACTTGCGATCATCGTAAGCCCGCCCCCCTGAGGGGCGGGCTTGCGATGACTGCAATGAGGGGCGGGCTTCCGATGACTGCAGACGGGCAGTGTGCGCGTGCGCACACCGGCCCGTTCAGCAGTTGTCGAACAAGCAGGCCACTAACTCGCCGAGAATCGTACGATTCCCGGCGGGTTTTCCAGCCTGCTTGTTCGAGGTAAGATGTCCGACCTTACAGTAGAAATGGTCGCACGCCTTCCATACACTGCATGATTATCGTACGATCTCGGGATTTCCCGCGTATGGGCACCTTTAGGTTTAGTTGCATACATTAAAGCAGAACTGCGGGCAAATCAAATCTTAACCCTTGCAGTTGGGCTACCCCCGCACTGCAAGGGTTAATGCTCGTTTTGTCTTGGGCAGTGGTTCTCAACCCTTCTAGGGCCGGGACCCTTTGGTAACATTTGCCAAGTTGTGGTGACCCCCAACGGTAAATTTTAGGGATGACGCGGCTGCTGCAGTGACATCTGGCGGCGTGGCAGGAGAACTGACACTGCTGCGCTAGGAGAGGGCTAAGGAGGACTTTCACCTAGCACAGCAGAAATCCTGGCTTGCTCTTAGCCCCCTTTCACACCTGCACGTTTTGCGTGCGAATTAGGCTCTCAAACTTTCTTCAATACTGAATTTAGATCAAACAAATATACATTGTTCAGCTAAGTATTTCTTTACATTTTTGCCTAAGCACTTACTGTCATCATGTTTCCAAATAGCTCCAACTCTCTCAGCTCAGCTTCCCTGAACTTCCTGTCCAGTACAAGATCACACGTGACAGAGCAGTCTCCAGCAGCTGAAAGGGGGGTAGGGAAATAGCTTGCCTTGCTTTGCTGTGCCTGTTTGTGGAGACACACACTGCTTACTAGCACAAACAATGGTGTCTCCTTAGGACCCTGCAAGGGAAAGGAGCCACCCTAAAACAGGATATTAGGGCCAGTGCTCAGGGAACCAGCTGATTCTGTAGGAAGCTAAATCTTCAAGGAGCAGCATCCATTGTAAGTGATTTCATTAGCATGTGAAAAAGCTTAAAAACCTTTTGACTTTATTATGACTAACAAAATAAAGGGAGACATAACATTTACAATACAGTTCAATACAAGAGGGTTAGAAAGGTGCTGCTCCTGAGAGCTTACAATCTAAGGGCTCTGTCACACCATCAGGAGTGCGTTCCAGTGCGTTAAGCCTCTGGAACGCAACCTGGCTGGCTCAGTTTTTTGGGGGGCGGGAGGGGGTGTGGAGGTGCATTGAACTCAATGGCACCACAGCCACTCCCCTCCCTGCCCGCGGTGCGATCGCCGGCACCCGAACGCGTGGCACATTAGTGACTGCGTTCCGGTCCAGTGCGATCTGCAAAAAATGCTGCAAACGCTATTTTTTGCAGATCGCACTGGACCGGAAGGCAGTCACTAATGTGCCACGCGTTCGGGTGCCGGCGATTGCACCGCGGGTCGGGACGTGGCTGCGGTGCCATTGAGTTCAATGCACCGCCACGCCCCCTCCTGCCCCCCAAAAAACAGCCTGCCGGGTTGTGTTCTAGTGCGTTCCAGAGGCTGAACGCACTGGAACGCATTCTTGATGGTGTGACTGGGCCCTAAAGGGAGGGGTGTGTGATACCAAGGTAATGACTGTGAGGGATGAGCTGATGCAGAAAGTAATAGTTGTTTTTAGGCTAGGCAAGTTAGGCTTTATGGATTGCCTAAAGGCGGACAGAGCAGGGACAGCTGAACATATTAGGGTAGGGAGTTCCAGGGGATGGGAAAGGCCCTGGAGAAATAGTGTGAATGGGCCACTACCCTCTCCATTAAAGGAGAACTATGGGGTCAGGGCTTTTCCCCATAGTTCTCCTTAGGGTAACGGGAGGACACAAACTAGCGTCCTCCTGTCACCCTAAGCTCAGTATACCGCAAGCTACAGCTCGCGGTATACTGAGACACCGCAGCCGGAGCGGATCCCGACAATTATGTCCGGATCCGCCCAGCTGCGTGAGTGACAGCTGGCTCTGCCTATCTAGAGGCAGAGCCAGCTGTACCCGCCCCCTCCCCCTTCCGTTCCGCCAGTCAGTGCGGCAGATCGGAGCGGGGAGAGGGGAATCCAGCCCCTCCCCCTGTCACGGTAGAGAGCCGTGACAGGATCGAGAGGTGAGCGAACCCGGTATGTGTTCACTCACCTCCCGATCTACTGAGCCGACCTGTGACAGTCTCATTGTCACAGGTCGGCTAGAACTATGAGGTGAGTGAAAAGCACTCACCTCATAGTTCTCCTTTAATGCTTTTTATAAATTAAGATGTTTTCCATCTCCTTTATGTAAACCAATAGATAATCGGTCAGACAATTTAATTCTGTGGACAAGTCTCAGTTTTATGGGGTCTGTGACATTAAATGTTTTGGCTAAATTGTATCCAAACCCAAAAACAGAAATGTAAGTTTTCTTTTATCAGGCTTTTTTCCCTTTATATTCACCCAGTGAACCTGGCACTAGCATACTTCCTGTCCTAGGGTGACAATGCTCATCCACTGTACTGCATTTATAGAGAAGCAGAGTAGTCACCCTAGGACAGAAAGTGTTAGGACTACAAAACCTCATCCTCTTCTCACCTTCATTACATAATGTAGTCCAGAAAAAGAGAACTTGGACAGAAATGACAACTCTGCTTGGCATTTCAGTGCAGCATTGTCCGCTCACTACGGAAAGTTAACAACTCTCTGGATTTCTGGCAGAACAAGTATTTTCTGTATTTGCAGCATTTGTAAAACATAAAGCATGGGAACTATGCATGTGTTGCAGAGATGTGCTATTTTTATATTGCTCAGACACATACTTTAACATGTGCAATAACAGTGGCTACTGATAACCTGTCGTAAAGCTGATACTTGAACTGATTACTAGACATGTGTTTGCTGTGTGAGACAAGAAAGCATAGGCAGGCAACTACTAATGATGCATAAAGCCCTTTTCCAGTTTTCCACCCTTGTAAATGATTAGCATTTATTGTGGTCATGTAGAGGTGCAGTGATGATGTATATGTGTGTACATTTTCATGACTCACATTGCTGGCATTCTTAGTTTTTTTTATGGACCTACAAATTGAAAATTCTCCTCAGGAAACTCAGTGTGACACTGCGGTTGAATTGTATTCTAAAGCCTTGGTTCTCAACTGGTGGGTCGTGACCCAAAAGTGGGCCGCGACCCCGTGTTCAGTGGGTCACCGCATGCCTTCCACTTTTCTAGTTGAGAGGCTCCTGTGCCTCCCCCTAGCACAGGATTGCCAGTTCTCACACAAAGCAAACTTTAAAAATATGCTGCATGTTGCCGAGTGTCAGCTTGAGCTGGGATGGGTCTATGGCCACGAGGGAGCTCCATCCAAACGTGCATTGCTTACAGCTCCCTCACGTGTCCTATAGAGGTGCCTGGACAGGAGTGACATCACATTCTGGGTCCCGACACCTCTAAAGGGCGCGCAAGGGAGCTGTACAAGCATTGCACATATGGATGGAGCTCTGTCACAGCACAGCAGCCCACACTGGACCTCAGGCTGAGGATCCACTCCAGTTCTCGTAAGGTAAGGAGACTGGGTGGATCTTAAAAAGAAAGAAAACATTTTTGGAGTGTGTATGTGTGTGTGAGACTGTGTCTGTGGTTGTGTATGTATGTCATTGTTTTTGATGGCCCATTCACACTAGTACAGCATGTTAATTACATAGTACCGTGTGATTACTGCACTGTACCACACAATCGCACCTACTGTGCACTCTTGTATGGGAGGTGTGTTGCATTGCAATTCATTTGAATGGTACCCCAAACGCACCTCTCACCCACGGTTCGTATGCCTGCACTGGTACGTGCGGTACCCTAATGCCGTGCGTTCCATTGCAGTGCGACTTGGGTCCCGACTTAATGACCAAGCCCAAATGTGGGTCCCGAGGTTACACAGGTTGAGAACCACTGTTCTAAAGTAGCTGACCCCCTCCCTGTGAGTCATTGTAACAATATCACTGCACACCATCTCTGCCTTTGTAGGTCACGGTACACTGTCCAGGGGGTGTTGCCACTATGAATATTAATGGATAGGGGGTGAGAAGGCTCAGAGAGAGAGAATTTTATTTTACACAGACTGCTTGTAAAGCACAGAGGCGGCCATTTCATAAAGAGCCATATGGAGATGAAGAGGACATAAAAAGTAAGTTTCTGTGTTCATATACAGCAACTGCATATGCCTGCTTCATGTGGACTCGGTATACATTGCTGGCATATGTTTAAAAAAAAAAAACCTCTGCAAAGGTAGAAATGGGTTTTAAAGGGAATCTGTTCTAAAAGACATATAAATGCTGCACATCCTGGCCTCTCTTTTTGAAAAAGCTAGTTGCTTGTATGTCAAATATATCAAATAGCTTCCCCTATTTCAGAATCCTTGACCCAGAACAGGAATGCAGATCAGTATACTAACCTCAATGGCTGCATGTTTGTTTTGAGTTAAAACTCACTTACTGGGTTGACTGGTTTATAGTGTCTAAGGTCCTTCAATCTAACGGCAATGTCTAGAGGCAATGTCATTGGCTGAGGAGACAAAAATAAGTATTTACACTAATTGTTTGTGGGCAATGCGTGTCATGCTTCTTTGGTTTGTTCAGCACTGAACCATTCTAATGACACAGCCTATGAAGTGCATCTGCGGGATTTTGTATATTTTTAGTAATCCTGCAATGTGTCATTGTTGATTCTGCTAATATTAGCCAGTTTTGAACCTTTGCTTTGTCAATATTTGATCCTCTGATGTTCAGAACTCATATTGAAGATGCTTTTCTCTTTTTTTGTCTGTAGGTTGGTGGATGATAGATGTGTGGTTAACCCAGAGGCTGGAGACCTGGCCAATCCACCCAAAAAATTCAGAGGTAAGGATTCTGTTCATGGCGATTGCTCTCTTTCCTAAGCTCAACGACCTTGTAAGGTTGAGTTGCTTGTTCAGACTTGTTGACCCCTTTTGTGACCAACAGTTAGGAAGTATCTGTAAAAAATAAGTCAAAACAACTGGAATGGCTGTATTTTTCTTGAAGATGTTTCAGTGGTCATCCAACCAGCTTTCTCAGTTCAGAATGACTTGTACAAACATTCTCTGGGAAGAAATATGATGAATGTTGCTCCAATCCACATAATCTGTTAATCGCAACCAGCATGGGCTCAGAGACCTCATGGAGGTAAGGATGTTGATTGCATTTGCATAATTGAAGCTAGGAGGTGTTAAAACAGCGTTGTAGGTGGCAGACAATAGATGTCTCACCCCTCCCCCCCCCCACCTCTATTCAAGCTTGGCTTCTCAATTTTTACATAAATGGCCTCTTTTACGCCTCTTTTAAACCATTCCCCCTCCCTGTCTAGGATGCGTACTTGACTGTCTTCAAAGGAGTGACCTTTTTCCTTTAGGTGTATGTACACAGCTGAATCCTGACCAGAGGGTTTTGCTCTTCTATGCTGTGCCATACACTGGTGTAGCTGCTGTTTTGTTTCACCAACATACAATTCTGAGCACTCCTCACTGCACTGGACTGCATACACAATGTTGTTCATCTTGCGTTTTGGTGTGGGGTCTTTTGGGTGAACCAGTTGTTGCCTCAGTGTATTGCTGGGTTTAAAGCAGACAGGGATGTGATGTTTTTAAAAACCCTTCAGAGTTTCTCAGACACCCCAGCTACATATGGGATGACCAAATTCTTCCATTCTTCATGCTTTTCACTCTCACTGGTACTCTTGGCATTCTTTCCTCTTCTTTCTGTTTTGACAAAAGCCCAGTCTGGATACCTGCAAGTTTGAAGGCCCCCTCCCCCTGAGGTGTTTAAATTCCTTCGTTTTGGCCTCTGTTCTGGTGAGAAGTTTCTCTGCCCAGTGGTGTAGAGTCCTGATGACTCCCAGTTTGTGATCTAAAGCTGGTGGGATCAAATAGCAGGTACTGGTCTGTGTGTGTTGGTTTTCGGTAGACCTCTATTTCCAGCCTCCTTCCCTCTTCTACTGTTACAAAGCAGTCCCAGAAACAGTTAGGAAGGTTTCTGTTAATTGGTACCCAGGTAACCCTAAATTCCTATGTCCAAAATTATGGAATCTGAACAGAGTGGCAAGTTAAGAGCCTAGGCTGGCAAAGCTTACTCAGGCCAAGTACGGTACCTGCTGAGCTCGAAGTTGAGACAAAGGATGGCCAATGGCAAGGCAAGAGTCAAGCAAGCTGATCAAAGTTGGGTCAAGAGGTTAAACATAACTAGTTCACTCAGAATAAAGATGATAAAGGTCAGCACATTGGTGATAAAAATCTAAACTCTAAAATAAATACCAGACTGTGAAATCTGAAATGCCCTTTCAAAGATGTATTGACAAAGTTTTGACTTGGGCTGTAAAGCTACCTAGGGCCATGATTTTAGGTGCCAACTGTTGGCAGGGCCGGATTTCTATTTCGCATGCTTGTAGGCACGAATGAAAATCTGTTTAGCCTGAGCTGGTGCCCTTACTTGGTGCGGGACCCGCCGGCTTTCACATATGCAGAGAAAGACCTGGGCGCCATGTAAATGCCTGCCCGCATCAGACAGCCATTTTCCAAGGCAGCCTTACTCATTGCCGGGGTCCTTCCCTTGCGTTCCTGTACTCCGCTGGTTTTGGAGCAGGAGGGTGCATTTTGTACAGAATGCACCTTACTTGCTATTGCCGGTGTTGTATCTTGACACAACACCGGGAATTAGGCAGAGTAGGTACCCGCATGTCACCCCTCTATGGAGGGCACCTGTAGGCACGTTCCTACTCTGCCTGATGGTAAATCCAGCCCTGACTGTTGGAATCGTTCACTGCACACATGGATTTTCCAGCTTGTTTGCTGGGAAGAGAGTCAGAAGCATAAAAATGCATACCGCTTCTTCCCGTCAGCAGAGTCATAGGAGCCATAGCAGGAGTTCCCAGCTCCATCTAGGACAACTAGATGTTGATGGATGGCCACATTCAGTGGACTAAAAACACACCGGCATTGTTTGTTTACTGTACGGAGGGTTTTAGATTTTTTTCACATATTGCAGCAATGAGTCCTGATAGATTTTTTTTGAGCACTTAACATGAACCTGTTCTTTTGTCCTTTCAGGGCAAAATTATATACTACAAAATTACTCATCCACTCACTTGTTATCTCTCGTCTTGACTATTGCAACTTCCTCCTCATTGGACTTCCACTACACAGGATATCCCCCCTTCAGTCTATCATGAATGCAGCTGCTAGACTCATCCACCTGACCAACCGCTCCGTGTCTGCATCCCCCCTCTGCCAATCCCTCCACTGGCTTCCATCCCCCCACCCCCCTCTGTCAATCCCTCCACTGGCTTCCACTCACACAAAGGATAAAATTCAGAATATTAACAACCACTTACAAAGCCACCCACAACTCCGCCCCCGGCTATATCTCAAACCTGGTCTCAAAGTATCACCCTAACCGTCCGCTCCGCTCTTCCCAAGACCTCCTGCTTTCTAGCTCCCTCGTCAACTCCTCCCATGGTCGCCTCCATGACTTCACTAGAGTCTCACCCATCCACTGGGACTCTTTACCCCAACCTGACCGCCTGTCTCCCACCTTGACCGCCTTTAGGCGTACCCTGAAGACTCACCTCTTCTTCAGGGAAACCTATCCCACCTCAACCTAACTGCTCAACCATCACATTCTCAAACAATTCATCCCCACACAGCTCCCTTCTCATGTATCACTTCCCCCTCCCTTTTAGATTGTAAGCTCTGAGGGGCAGGGCCCTCCTTACCATCTTGTCTTGAGTTGTATTGTGATTGTAATGTCTTCCTTATATTGTAAAGCGCTGCGCAAACTGTTGGCGCTATATAAATCCTGTATTATAATAATAATAATAATAGTTTATTGGACAGAGTGGTGACAACTTGAAATTCTCGCAACTTTTTATTGTATCTTTTCTCTTATAAACCAATCTCACTACTCCTATATGGACCTCAATTTTTGCTGTGAATGAACAACTCCATTTACATAAGTTTTGTTACGCTGAGATGTTTTCTTTTTAGTGTTCTTGCATCTTTCCTGTGTATAAATCTGATACAACGAGAGCTAGTATGGGGTCTTTTTGTTGTTTGCTTATATTTCCAGTCTGTTACCATAACCATAATAACTACTGGAAACCCCCTCCAGAATATTCATACTGTATTCAGTACTCACTTATCAATTCTCATGGAATTCATTGCTCATTATGCTCATTGCTTATATCATATTGTGTTTTCTTCATTTATTTTATGCCATCTATAATATTATTTTATTATTTCTGCTTTTTACCTAATATCATGTTATGAGTTACTAGTTTACCACTCATCATGTATTCATCTAGATCAGGTGCGCCCACTATTTTTCATCTGGAGATCTACTTTTCAAATGACGAGCTCATTGAGATCTACCAACGAAAAAACACCTGCAATTAGGGGCGGGAGGGGGCGTAGGCTGCGCAGGCTTGTTTGATATACAGTTGATGTCAACTGGTTGATGTCAAATGGCAACTGGTCATTAAAACAGACTTTTGCTGATCACTAAAACTGGTGTGCTGGTGACATCTTTGATACTTGCGAGGGGCCCACAGTGCGATCGCCTGCATTAGTGCCTGTGTTCCAGTCCAGTGCGATCCGCAATCGCGATCGACCTTGTGGGCACCCCTGATCTAGATCAACCAGTGGCCAACGTACTTGTTATAGAGGGCCTCCAGTGGGGCCCTTAACTTCACCAAAGGGTCGCACATAATATTTAACCCCTTCATGACTGAGCTTGTTTTTAGTTTCTGTTCATAATTGACTGACACACTTTTGAAATTTTTGATGTGTGATTCTTCCACGTCAGTAATATACTTTCTTACAAAGTGGACCCACACATATTATATATTGTTTTTTAGATGACAGGTAGGGCTATATATTTATATCACATATGTGTGCCTAACGCCTCACTTAGGACAAATAAAATATAAAAAAAAGAGGAAAAACAGTCAATAAAACACTTTCCCCAGTTTTGTAATATTTTTTTTAAAAATAGCACTGCTAAAAAAAAATGCATTAAATACATTCATTTATTTGTCCTTTATTTGGAAAAACCTCACATCCCTAGGATTTTAGACATTTTTCTGTACTTCTCGGCCTAAAACTAAAACCGAATATTTTAATCTTTTTTTCTCTAAAAGCTAAAAGTGGTCACTTGGCATACAATGTCACTGTCACTTAGGCCTCATTCACACCCAACGCAAGAGCAAAATTGTATATTGCGTATATACGTGTACATGCGCGTATGTACGTGCTTATATGCGCGTATGTGCGTATATGCGTGCACTATATGCAATCCCAGAATGCATCATTCGCAATAGAAATCCTAATGAACTGTACGCGTGTATGTGCGTATATGCGCGCAAACACGCGTATATGCGCGTACGCGCGTAAAATACGCAGAAATACGCTGCCCGGACACATCTCGGTTCCATTCTGATATTTTTTATTTTTACACTTTTGACTATTTTTTAAAACATTTTTATGTTATTTATTTAATTATATCAAGCGGTCATTGTGAATTAATCTCACTATTAGTGCTTGATAAGATGTCACTGAGGCCTTGTTCACACCAAGCGCGTTCCAGGAGCAGAGCAGATCTGTTACAGACCGGATCAAAATTGCGTCCAATGTAGTCCAATGGTATTTTGGGCTCTACTTCACACCGCAGAGCATGTAAAAAAACTGCAGCAAGCCCTATTTTACCTGCTCTGGAACGCACTGAAAGCCCATTTTTTTTACCAAAAACGGCCTGGAACGCATCAAAAACGCGGCACAGCCCACTGCACTGCGTGTGCAGAAACTCATGCAGATCTGGTCTGCATTTGGTGTGAACAAGCCCTAAAGGTTTTCTGATCGTTCCAACAACCATCAGAAAACGGCAACATTGTTTTCAGCAATAAAAACATGTAGCTAAATGTTTCTATTGCGGAAAGTTTAGAAGAAAAAAAAAAGCCGGTATCCATCGGGATTTCCCGATCTATACTGGCTGTCAGTGAGAGCTAGAGCTGAAAAATGCGGCCCTGCTCTCACTGGCAGACACCCGATTCCTGAAAGGGAAACTTACAGTCATTATGTCTAAGCAGCTCTAACTCTCTCGGCTCGGCATCCCTGAACTTCATGTCCATTACAAGATCACAAGGGAGAGAGCAGACTCCAGCAGCCGTCCATCTACTAGCTTGGAAAAGGGAGGAGAGGGGAGCAGGGCAGAGGAGAGTGTCTCACCTAGCTGTGCCTGTATATTTATGGAGACACACATAGCTTACTAGCAGACACAAGGGTGGCTCCTTGGAAAAACAAAAACTTCCACTATAAGTAATCTAATCAGCATTTGAAATGGCTGAGAAAACTTTTGACTTTAATATCACTTTCATTCTTACATTTGTGCTCCCTACAGCCCTCTTAAAAAGTACTTGTGCCACATTTGATATTTTTCTCAGCAAGAGCCAAGAGAAAATAACATTTAAAATGAGAAAAGGGATATACAGCACAAAAAAAGGTTGAATGTAAAATAAATAAATCAAACCATTAACTACTAGAAGCTGCTTGAAAGAATATTTCCCCTTTACTTGCTTGAGTAAGCACCAAAACACAGACTACTGGCTGCAGGGGCCCGGAGCTCTGTACAATAAGTGTCAAAGGGCCACAGGTTGGGCGCCAGGGCTCTAGATTTATGTTCCTCTATTGTTATATAGTAGTTTATTTTGAAGATATTTTTTTAATGAGTGTATACTGTTCTGTGTTTTTGAACCATAGGACTAATATCTTTATCCTCACATACAACTAGAATCATGTTCGTATGTCTGTGAAGGTTCTCATTCATCCAGGTCATGGGATGTCTGTAAAAAATAAGTCAAGGCATCTGGACTTGCTGTATTTTTCTTGAAGACGTTTCACTGGTCATCCAACCAGCTTTCTCAATTCAGAATGACTTGTACAAAAATTCTCTTGGCAGATTGCGCATTTGATTTGGCAAGCAGATTGCGATACATTTATGTACATGAGCAAATGCGCATAAAACGGAGAGAAGCCGCATTTTTCAGTTTTTCCATTGAAGTCTGTGGGGCCAAGAAGCGCTTAATCTGCCAAGAAGAAGCTTGTGCTTTTTCCAGCGGTGGGTGTTTTGCTGCAAGCGACAAAATGCTCAGATGTGAACGTGGCCATAGAAATTAAAGGGATTCTGTTTTGAACGTTTTTTTTTTAGGGCAGAAAAAGTGCTACAAAACGCTAAGTATGAACAGAGCCAAAGATCCTAAGGCTGGGTTCACACCTGAACGTTTTTTTTGAGCTAGTTTTTTTTTTGCGTTTTTTTCCCCTTTTATTTTCTCTATTTAAAAAAAAAAAATAATTTTTACTTTCACTCTTAAACTTCCCGCCGGCTCCGCCCCCCTGCGACGCAGCCGCTCGCAAGGGACGGAACCCGGAAGTCGGCAGCCGCCGAAGACACAGCGGGGATCGCAGACAAGGTAAGACCTGTAGGCTGTATTCCCGAGTGTGTGGCTCGGGGTTATCACTTTGTTAACCCCTATCCACACTCTGGAATACCAATGGAAGCGTGCGGCAAAACGCCCCAAAGAAGCTCCTGCACTTCTTTGGGTGTAGGGCGTTTTGCAGCGCATTCCTACGCGCTGTAAAACGCCCAGGTGGGAACCATGCCCATGGGCAATCATTGGTTTTCACATGTTGAGCGTTTTACAGCGTGTATGAACGCGCTGTAAAACGCTCAGGTGTGAACCAGGCCTAAGATATACTGATACTTTGTGGACAAAGTACATGTTCTCCTAAGAAAAAAAAATTATTTTCAGAAAGTAAATTTAATAGCAGGACTTTGTGTGGAGGAGTTTTCATTGTTTTTAATTGCCATGGAAACGAGAAGAGAAACTCTGACCGCTTTTGTTGGTTTTGAACTTCTAAGAAGTTCACACACACACACCTGTCAGACCTGATATAGGTAGAATGTGGCATAGATCTTATTCCAGCAGCAGCATTACAATAGCCATAGTAGCCCACCATGCTATGGTGCGGAAGGGGGT
>NW_017306492.1:433085-464459 GCF_000935625.1 Nanorana parkeri
GGGGGGGCGTTTGCACCTAATTCCACCCTGATTTGTACAACATGGCAAAAAAGCAGTTTTTTGCCATGTACAGTTCATTAAAATTTCTATTATGAATGATGCATTCTGGGATTGCATATAGTGCACACATATACGCTTGTATATACGTATACATACGTGCATGTACGCATATATACGCAATATACAATTTTGCTCTTGCGCTGTGTGTGAATGAGGCTTTAGTGTTATAGAGTAATTATGTTCAAGTAGTTGGGATACTCCTCCTGCTGGCTTCCTTTGACACATTTCACCCATCTATTGGGGCTTAGATGAACAATCTCTACATTTAAGAAGGGGGAGGACACATCAGGGGAATCCAGCAAGTGGCGTGTCCTCATTGCTTAAAGAAGAACTATTGGGAGACTAAATGTGCCCGTCCCAATAGTTTGAGCTGGCATGGCACACTGCAGCTGTCACATGCCGGCTCTATAGCTTGAACACAAGCCACTGGTCACTCAGCTCACAGCTTGTCCCAGGAGAGAATGGTGACTGTCTTTCACCCTTCCCCACAGAGATTCCTCCCTCCCCTCTTTCTGTTCTTCCAGCGCTCATTGGAGGGACAGACAAGAGAGAGGCGGGCACAGCCGGCTTTGGCCCTGGCTCTAGAGGGGCAGCGCCAGCTGTCAATCAGGCAATGAGGTGGATCCCGACATTATTGTTGGAACCTTTCCCAGCTGCAGCGTGGCTCTGTGCTGTCAGCATATAGTGGGCAGTAGCCCGCTATATGCTGGTTTTGGGTCACAGGAGGACATCAGTAAATGTCCTCCTGTGACTCAAAAGAGAACTATAGCTAAAAAAAAGGATTAACTAAGTTTTATTTTTTTTTGAGAAGGAGCGGATTTGCAAAATTTAGTCTTACAGGTTTACAGTATACTGCACATGTACGGTGCAAGGAGACCAAACCCGGAATGAGATTGACACCCAGAGCTAGAGTAGCATGGCCCAAACAGGGACAGTGAAGCAGTGTCACCGGATGGTGATTTACACTGTTGTCAACACTGTCTAAATTTTCCCCTGCGAACTACAAAATACCTGTTAGGAGCTAATCCCCTGAGTATAAATATTTTAGAAATACTGCCCTAAATCCATGATCAGGGGATGCAGATTCTTCTATCTTCTGGACTGCAGAATATATGCAGCCATCGGGTGATGTGAACATTTCCTATTGGCTGTCCATCAGCCAGGTGCTCACAGGGAGCTGAAGATTCTAGTGGAAAGAAGGGCAGCAACAAGACCGCTCAACAGCACGTATAGATTGCTGTGGTTGATCACCGGTCGTCACCCCCTGAAGAGATAGCAACAAGGGACACGTGAAAGACTCGGGTGATAGAAGAAGTGTTTTGACTATTGGTAGGAGATGGAACTTAGTGGTTGTAAGGATGGGGTGGGGATTTGTTTTACTTGGAGATGGGCTTTTAAACCATTGCACTTGATGTATGATGTAACCCACAAACTAGAGTCATCTCAGCAGCCATTCAGCAATAATGCTGATTGCGCAAGTGTATGGAGTGGGAGAACCTGATGTTTTTAAAATCGTGATCAAATTTGGAAGAGCAGGCAAGTCAAAAAGTCCTTTCAAAAATGGCTTTCAGGTGAAAGTTACAATAACTGACATGGGTAACAATACAGTGTAGTCTGTGGTTCTTTCTGTGGCTCTTTTTTCGGTGAGTACTCGCAGGCAAACGTGTTTCTGCACGCCAGTCCGCACTCTATGAGCCTGTTGGGAACACTCTGAGCTTGTAGCCTGCATCATATGTCTCGTCATTTTCTGAACGCGTGTAGTTTGTTGTGGAAAGTTCCAGATACACCTTTGTAGTACGGAAAAATAAATATGTGATGTATTTTCAGGTCTTGTTCTGCAGGTTTTCAGGAAATTTCTCAGCCTGAAGATCGTTGAGCTTTAAATATCTGTCCCTGCAGTTCCAGTTCAGATCACACCTCCTGAGTCTTTGTATGACAGTTGTGCGCTGTGGGAAGATTTAATATAGTTCATGTCACAAACGTAGAGCTGCCTCCTCTTACTAAATGGGCTTTATTTAAATCCTTAATCACTGCGCATTTCTAAAACACTAACAAAATATAAAACTATCGCCCCCAAAATATTTATTGATAGGAATCTGCTGCTAACTTGGGAATGATATTATTAAGGATGTAAAATATGGCTTTAGATACACTTTAGCTTTGACTTGTGGGTTTACACAGGCTCTGCAGGGAGGTCAATAGTGCTATAGTTCCCTATTTTAAAATACAGCTCAGTTTCCCATGATCCTTCAGTCCTCTTAGGCGTTCAGTAGTTTCAGGATGCAGGCTGAATGATAATGTCTCATGATAACGAACGTTTAATCTAGTTATATCTCAGACTATATCCGGTATTATTTAGTAGACTGTTCAACAGGAATTTGAACAGGCAAGGGAGGAGTTAGGGACCAGTTTATAAAACGGGTGCATGGTAACATTAAAGGAGAACTATGAGGTGAGTGATTTCCACTCATCCTCATAGTTAGAGCCGACCTGTGACAAAGAAACTGTCACACGTCGGCTCTATCGATCGGGAAGTGAGCAGAAACATGCACCGATCTGCTCACTTCCCGATCGTTACCCTGCAGTGAGCAGTGACTGTCAGTCACAGCTCCCTGCAGGGATTCCCCCCTGCCCTCTCCGATCCTCCAGCGCTGAGTGAAGGAACAAATGGGGGAGGGGCAGGCACAGCTGGCTCTGCCTTTAGATAGGCAGAGCCAGCTGTCACTCACACAGCTGGGTGGATCCAGACAGTATTGTCGGGATACGTCCCAGGTTTGGCGCTCTCAGTATATCGCAGGCAATAGCTTGCTATAAACTGAGCTTTGGGTCACGGGAGGAGGTTAGTATATGTCCTCCAGTGACCCTAAAGAAAACTATGGGGAAAAACACTTACCCCATAGTTCTCTTTTAAGCCCCTTTCTGCTGCAAGTCCTTTAATTTTCTGCAGAATCACTGTTTCTGCAATTTACATACATTTTGCGTGATTTGCCAGTTTGCATTGCCTATTCTTACTAGGGTGAATTTATTCCCCATGGAAATGTGTGTAGTTGAGACCACATTTACTGTAGACCTCTTGAATGCTTCCTGGGAGTGTTTAAGTGACACTAAACTCAGGAGTTAAATCTTGAAAATGCATTCAAGTACCTTAACTATTAACAAAAATGTATCTAATTTGTGTATCACTCGGCTGTAGAGCCTCTGAATTGGTGCTGACACTGTCCTTCCTTCTGAAGGGTGGCTACATTTGTTCCCCATGGTCCCTGTGTGTGTTGTAAAGTAGCCACCACTCCAAGCTCGCTCCCGTGATGGACTACAATCGCAGTACAAATTAGTAAACTAAATGTGAGATTGTAGTCCATCACAGGAGCAAGCTTGGAGCGGTGGCTACTTTACAAAACAAACAGGGACCATGGGGAACAAAAGTATCCACCCTCCAGAAGGAAGGACAGTGTCAGCACCAATTCAGATATGATTTGAGGATCTACAGCCAGTGCTATACAAATAAGATACTTTTTTGTCAATAGGGTAATTTAATGCATTTTTAAGATTTAACTCCTGAGTTTAGCGTCACTGTAACAAATCAGGACAGACCTAGATTGGTCAAAGTTCTTGAATGTAACCTGCTCCGTGTATATATACTGTATATATATATATATATTCCTTCGGTTCCAGTTTTATTTAGTGCACCAATTAAAGTGTAAACATTCTGAGAAAGTCTGTCTGAAACTCCAACATGTTTTGGTTGACTTAACATCCCACCTTCTTCAGGATAAGGTAAAGAACAGAAATCTACAGTCTTAATAGATTTAATAAATTTGACTATAGGACTCTGCAAATCTAAACATTCAGTATAGAAAATTCATATATGGACTTGATACGATATAAAACTATATTGCTTTTTTGCCATGTTGTACAAATCAGGGTGGAATTAGGTGCAAACATAATAAAGTTGTTTAAGTAGTGAGAACAGAATGTTTGAGAATGCCTGATGACATAGTCTGCTTTCATTTACATTTTATAGCTTCTACTCCAGTAACGTTTGATATAGAATAGCACAGAAACACTTTATGACAAATATAGTTGGTAATGTGTTGTTGTCAGGTTTGATCCCTAACCATCACACCTATACAAGCTCTTTGGACATCCCATTGCAAAACCATGGGTATTTATATGGAATTTGGTCTTTTGTAAAAGCTCCCATGTATATACAAAACTTGGGATATTCATTAGTATGTTTCTACTTATTATGGAGTTAAGCAGAAAAAACTCCTCAGCGCAGTCAGCAATTTTGGTCTAAGGAAGACACACTGGGGGGAATTTATAAAAACTGGAGCACACAGAATCTGGAGCAGCTGTGCATGGCAACCAATCGGCTTCTCTTTTTTATTTTCAAAGTTTAGCTGAACAAACTAAAGAGAGAAGCTGATTGGTTGCCATGCACAGCTGCTCCAGATTTTGTCTGCTCCAGTTTTGATAAATTCCCCCCATTGAATGCTGATTGCTGTTGCTGTACCCTTCATTGCTATACACACAGGGAAGCTTAGCGAACAATCTGGTGCAGCAACAAGGGCACTTCATCCCACAGGCTGTTTGACAAATGGCCCTTAAATCCCTTGGAAATATTAAAGAGCCAATTCACGTATCTGTTTCAGATCTTAATCCCTTTGTATGTGGTGTCATTATCCTTGTTTCCCTGGTAAACCCAGACAAACAGTTCCATAGAATGCGGCTCTTGGTTTGTTTATGTTGAACTTTTCACTCTGATTCACGCTGCACAAATGACCTTGCACAAATACGCAATTAAAGATTTATAATACCTGTCATCCCCTCCATATAGGTGTGTACGGTAGAAAAGGAGAAGTCCAAGCCTAGATAATGCGCTGTCCGTTCTCAGGAAAAGTATTTTTAGTATTTATGCCTGAAGAAAAATGAACACATCTTATATATAGTATAATAAATACATGTAATACAGATAAACTATAACACTTCATTCACAGGTGTGGGCACTGTCTGTCAAATTACATGAAATGTGAAAGTGTAAATTATATTTTGGGTGTATAGCAGCATATTTTATAATAAACCTACGGAGCCCAACGTTTAAAGTTTTGTTTGTATGCTATAAAAATGACTGGTTGTTCCTGTTAGTTTTTTTTTATTGCATCTGACTTCCTGTTAGAGAGTGACAATGCTAAATTCCTGTCTTCCGTTGCCGTGATAGTGTTGTCACTCCTGCATGTGTGCTCTTATACTGGAAGTGCAGGCATCTGTGTAGATATACAGCATCTCTTATAGAGTGTTCTACCTTTAGGGCCCATTCACACCACATCCAGATCATCTCCAGACCAGACCAGACTGTTTCCATACCCTTAAAGCATCATAATGTATCCCTATGCTATTTCTGGCCTCTGTTCACACCAGCGCAGTCCGTTCGGGGGCAGACCAAAAAAAATACTGCATGTTTCACTTTGTCTGGTCTAGAATGCACTGAAATGCATAGAAACACATAAAAAAACGCATGGAACGTACCTGAAAGCCCCTTTTAAACAAACAAAAAAGACACGCTCTGGAACGTGGCTAAATAGCGGTAAAAACGTGGCAAAAACCTGATACACTGTGTTCCAGATCTGGTCCGGAAATGGTGTGAACGCAGCATTAGTCCTACAATTCACACCCTGCAGTGCTTAAGTAACAGCATATGCAAGAGAACACAGGTGGCCCTGTGGGACTTGGGGGGTCCATTTTTACCAGATGTGGGTCAGATAGGTGCTGAAGTCCCTACCCCTGTCACATAGACCTGGACAATGCCCACTTTTATATGTCAGTGAATATACAGTGATTTAATGTTTGGCCAGAATTTAACTTGGGGGCCCAGAAAGAGGTCTCACATAGGGGCCCTCTTAAGACTTAGTCCACCACCGCTGAGCAGCGTGGATAGGGTTTGGAGCGAAGGTGACCAGGGAGACCAGGGACCCACTGCAGCTTCAAAAGTAATAATAATTGTGTTTACATTTGCAGATATTTACAGGAAGTATATTTGTTCCCTGCAGAGATTGTGTTCACTTCTTCTCCAATAATACATGAACTAGTTATGTAAGCCAATCAGAAGTGAGCAAACACTATAGTATAGCGCATGTATTAACAAAAGGTGATACATGCTCATTCCATAATTTGCATCAGGACCGGTTAAATAAACCCCAAGTCTTTCTAGGAGACCTCAGCATTGAGTAGTTTCATTACACAACTTGACTGCAATTCTATGGAATAGAGGAAGTGGTCAGTGTTTGGCCCAGGCATTTCCTTCACTTCTCCTCCATGTTATATAATAATGAGATTTATTTAGTGGGGCATTGCAAAATACGGCGTCTGTGCAGGGGGCATCCATATTGGTAAACAGATAATAACATTTTCATTATTTCACCATGCTAAAGTTAAATCAAATCAATCGTTTGGCTTAGTGTACTTTTAACATAGTCCAGAAAACAAAACAAAACAAAACCTATGCGGTACATTCTATGCAGTAATTGTTCTGTAGTCCAAGAATAGATGTTATGATGCCCCCTGGTAGGTGGCACAGGCTCACCCAAGAGTCCTGCGTCCCCTGGTAGGCGATGCGGGCTCACCCGGGGGCTAAGTGACAGTTGGCCTTCACTGAAGGTGGAGATGACCCAGAGCCTGTAGTGATCTTGGTTTTCTTTGCTGCAAGCCAGGTCGTGTTCCTCCAGATTGCCCCACCAAGGGGGTGGCAATAGTGGTAAAGCTACAGTGGTGGTTCTACACAGGGCGGCAGGCAAGACAATAGTCAGGTCCAGGCATCGGTCAAGGCAGGCAGTGAGCAGAAGTGTAGTCAGGTCCAGGCAGGGGTTTAGACAAGCAGCAAGCAAGAGAGTAGTCAGGTTAATTCAGGTTAGCAATGGTCAGTCAAGGAATCGGTATTATAGCGCTTTTTCTCAAGATTTGCAGGTGATGAAGGCACTGCACAGCCACCAGAAAGGAAGATGTTAAAATACCCTCCAACCCAATGAGCTAGCTCAGCATCAGGGCCGCGCGCTTATTTCACACTAACACATGTGCACTGATGCACTTTAACTCAGCCATGCCAATGCGCACACAATCACGACCAGCCATAGCCAAGAGCCAACAAGCTGGTGCACTCGTGACTTGCGGCAGATAAGAGGGACAGCCTATGCCCCTGGCTTTGCATACACGGATCCTGGAAATACTGTCACATATGAACTGGAAGAATTAATTAGACTTCTTGAGATAACAGTGCAGAGTGCACAAGACATTAGATAGTGCAGGATTTCAGGTCAGACCTATAGCTCTGCAATCAGCATGCTAATTGGACGGCTCTGGCTCACCAGGGGATGTGTGTCTGACTTCTACAGAGAGACCACTGCTTCCCCGGAGAGCAAGAACCTTTCTCTACATCATGCTGGCAGGGGACAGACTTTTCTACTCATGTTGCTTTCTAAAGAAAATTAACTGTAAAATGTGTTTTGATGCACCAAGTGTGTATTTAGCTGATTTAAACTAAAAGTTCAGTTGGGCTTTAAAGCTTACCTTTCCGTTTGGCAGTAAATGAAATCTTTGCTTTCATGAAGAGCTCCAGATGCCACTGCTATCCAGTGTGTCCTGAATGATGTGGTTCCCCCCCGCCTGCTGTTTTGTCACTACAGAACACAGTAGTGATTTAGTGGGCAACAGGAGGAACCACAGTGCTCAACAGGAGATATGCTACCCAAACACCCAGAAGTGTCAGATAGCAGTGGCACAAGGCGCTCCGAGAGCTGCCGGGACAGGTAAGTATTCAAGTGGTATTAAAAGAGAACTATGGGGTAAGTGTTTTTCCCCATAGTTATCTCAAGGGTCACGGGAGGACATAAACTAGCGTCCTCCCGTGACCCAAAGCTCAGTATATCGCAAGCTACAGCTCGCGGTATACAGAGACCGTCGCCGCCTGGACAGATCCCAACATTTCTGTCGAGATCCACCCAGCTGCATGATTGACAGCTTGCTCTGCCTATCTAGAGGCACAGCCAGCTGTACCCGCCCCCTCCCCTGTCCGTTCCTCCAGTCAGCGCTGGAGGATCGGACAGGGGAGGGGGGAATCCCTGCAGGGAGCCGCGACTGATAGTCAGCGTTCTCTGCAGGGAGATGATTGAGAAGTGAGCGAGCGATGGTATGTTTTCGCTCACTTCCTGATCTATTGAGCCGACGTGTGACAGTTTCATTGTCACACGTCGGCTCGAACTATGAGGATGAGTGATTTTTACTCACCTCATAGTTTAAACTCTCTTTTTTCAATACTGAATCCATGTCAGGCAAATATACATTGCTCAGAAAAGTATTTCTTTAATTTTTTTGCCCAAGCACTTACAGTCATTATGTTCCTATACAGCTACAGCTCTCCCAGCTCTGCTTACCTGAACTTCCTGTTGAGTACAAGATCACAAGGGAGAGCTCAGTCTCCAGTAGCTGTCCATCTACTGGCTTAGAGGAAGGAAGGAAGGAAGGAGGGAAGGAGAATAGAGGGAGGAAGGAGGGTCAGGGAACAGGAGGGAGGGAAGTGACTTGACTTGCTGTACCTGTGTGTTTGTGAAGACACATACAGCTTACTAGCACACACAAGGGTGGGTCCATAAGACCCTGCAAGGGAAAGGAGTCCCTCTAAAACAGGATCTCAGGACCAGTGCTCAGTGGACCGGCTGATTCTGCAGGAAACTGAAACTTCTAAACATCAATGAGCCGCTTCCATTGTAAGAGATTAAATCAGAAATTGAAATAGCTTAAAGACATTTTGACTTTATTATCACTTTAAGCTGCTTCTTTACATGAGGCTGTTTTTTCTTTTTTTGTTTGTTCTTTCTTTGGCTATAGGGTCACTTTAACGAAATTGGGAAACACTAGTGTAGTCCAAAGTTCCTCTTTACAAAAGTTTTAAGTGTGCTCAATTTATTTTAAAGGGTGAGAAACAAACACAAAATGTTTTCACACACTGTGCAGCCAGGAAAAAGCAACAATTTGCACTCCATATTTACTGTATAAATGACAGTTATCAGCGTTCTTTGAAGATAATCCCGGTAGCCCTTTCATGTTCATAGTTTATTCAGTTATTAAGCACTTCTAATTGGGATATTAAACATTTACATTGTGTTCATTGAGTCTGAATAAAAGTGTATGCCGCCTTCATTCCGGAAGCCCAGCGTTGTTTAATGGACAGACGTCATAAAGTGCTCTGCGGCCTCTCAGAGAGAGCTTTTATAAATCTATCAAAAACAATTTTCCTTCCTGTACTCCTGACAACACCTGAGTATGCCACATAATAAAGTGTAAGTCGAGCAAAAAACGTTTTCTAGTTATGGGTAGGATTGGGAAGGATTATAACCCCTGTCATGTTTTAACTGCTATCTGGGGGCCCTATCTGCAATGGGGACACAAACCGCAATAGAAATCTAGCCTTCTCCTACTCTACTAAAGCAATGTTTCTCAACCTTTTGTCAGTCACGGCACCCTTTAGGCCCCTTTCAGATGGGCGGTTAGATCTGGTCCGCATGTCAGTTTTTTTAGGCGGATGCGATTGGATGCCCAACTCTAGTCTATGGGCAGCTGTGTGTAAACGGATGGGCATCCATTTACCCCCGACTCTTCTCAGGTCCGGAAAAATAAACGGAACAGTGTTCCGTTTCACCGGACCTGAATATGCCAGATCGGGGGTAAACTGATCTCCCCCATAGACTGACTCCCCATAGACCAACATGGGGTCTGCCATTTTTCATTCTTCCCTCTCTTGCAAGATGGAGTAAAAAGGAGAACGGACACAGATGTCACAGCTGTGACATCCGATCCGTACTGCCACGATGAAGAGGTAATCCATGCACAAATCTAGGGTTGCCACCTGTCCCGGATTCACCTGGACAGTCCGGGACTTAAGCACCTTAAGTGTCACAATCAGGCTCAGAGTCCAGTAGCTGAAACGGCAGGCAAATTCGTGGTATATCAGGCCAAGTTTGGTAGACAAGCAGACGGTAGTAGTATAGGAGGAGGCAGAAGCGTAGTCAGAGAACAAGCCGAGGTCAGTAGACAAAGGCATCAGGTATGAAGCAGAAGACGATGAGAGTAGTCGGTGAATCAGCAGCCAAAGGTCAGTACACGGGTAGCAGTATGAGAGGATTGTATCACAGAAGGAGCAGGAAGCAAGATATTGGCAGGAGCACAATAATCTGGCAAACAGGAAGTGCAGAGGCATGGCTTAAATAGGAAGTTCAAGGGAGGAGCAAGCAGTTCAGAGTTCAGCAGAAACTAGGTTTACCTGAGGATTACAATCCTGACAATAAGGCCCTAGTCACACCTGAGCATAGCACAAACGCAAGGCACGTGTTCGTGTGCATTTGTGTGCATTTCTTGTCTGTTTCTTACTGCACATCCCTATTGATTTTAGTGGGGTCTTGCACACATGACAAACGTGGAAAAGTAGTGCATGTGGCAAAATCTGCGACATGCATTCTGCATTTTCTTTCTCCGCATTTGTGCATATTTTAACGTGTGCAAATGCAAAGGAAAAATGCGCGTCTTCTTGGCAGTGTTTCCGGCGCCATTAATAGGAATAGCACAGCAAGCACGTTTTGGATTTTCTGCGCGTTTCGGGAATGCGCATCAAAGTGCACTTTTTTTGCGTGTTTGGCGCACGTACCTGAATCTCTCAGGTGTGACTGGAACCTAATTCGTGAAGAAGCGATCTATGGACAAGGGCATGTTTAATAATTGCACTTTCAAACCCTTTACCTGCTAATACTATTTATAGTAAATTCAGTCACAACGTCAGCTACACCAGAAAGTTAAATCAAGGTGACCGGCTTTGGTAGCAGGTAACCCAAAACATAAAACAAACAAACCATCATAAAAACAGCTATTGTTTAAAGAGTAACGGTGCAGATGCCCAGTAGGTGAATCCTCACCTTGTGCACCATTTAGAAACCGGCATTCCAGTGCAGTGTAGTGTATCATGCTGAATATACTCGTGGAAGGAAGATATAATACTGCAAGAGAGATTTCAGACGTGAACATAAGTGTCTGTGTAACCTGTTGAAGTAGACTGAAACCCAATCACGAAAATCTCTTATACACTTTAAGCGTGTCAGATCTTGAAAGGGATCGAAAAGCATATGAAAAAGCATATGTAAACCCAACAACACAAATGCAGTATGTTGTAACTTACCACTTTTTAGATGTGGCTGCATTATTTTCTGAAATGGCACACATATTTAAGGGAAAGTGTAGATATAACCTTGAAAGGGATTAGCTAGAAGCATCTGCAAACCCTAGAACAAAAGTTTCGTTTTCAGGCTTTTTTGCTAATTTATTTTCACCTTGCCATTTTGGTAGTACTGTATTTATGGAGATGCATATAGGCTGCTCTCCCTATTTGGATTACAAACAGAGGGATGTGGTTCTGTGGTTCTCAAAGACAGCTGGGAGCTATGTAACTTATAACAGTAGAGAGCACACATGATATTAGCTGGTAATACTTTTCTCAGGATCAACTATTTTTTTACACCTTTTCAACAGATAAATACCTTGTAATTTTATATTTAACAGACCAAAAAGGAAGCAACTAAGAGAGGTTTATTGTTTGGGGTTTACATGCTCTTTAAAGTGACATTAAGGCCAAATTCCCCCCCCCCCCTCCCCCGGGGTTAATGTAAGGACTTACCTTAAATGGTGATTCTTAATCCGATCATCTTCTTTCCAGGAGTTTTTAGCTGTCCTTCCAGCGCTGGTGCCGGTCTCTGATCCAGCGCTGACTCCTCTGTCCTCCTCTTTGCTCATGTCCCACGGTGTCTGTGCGGTGTGCACGCTGCTCCATAGACTTACCTTGTGTCTCTCCTCGTCTCCCGGCCAAACATTTGAATTGCGCATGCGGCCGCCTGATAAATTTTCAGATGTTCGGACGGGAGTGCGCGGCGGAGACAAAAGTCAGTATTAACCCTTTGAAAAAGTTTTTTTAAAAAAACGTTTTGCTTGCTAGCAGTAGATATATGAAAAAAAATGAGGGTTTAATAATCCTTTAAATCCATGAATCACATGCGGTAAAAGGCATATATTACACAAAAATTAAAGCATATACTAACCTTCCCGGGGGCTTATTTCTGCTACTGCTCCTCCATTCTAGCACGACAGCCATAAAAAATCTATTTGCCATTTGTCACTTCCAGGAGTGTTGGATGCCTGTGTCCCCACTGTGGTTCCATCTTCCAACCCCTACATCTACCCCTATAGGACTCATGTTCTTATCCTTCCCCACTCACTCCAAATGAAAAAATTGAAACAAAACGTTTGGTTGGAGACTGTTGTTTCCATTTTAAGAGGAATTTTACCCATTAATTTAAAGTCTCTTAAAACATTTACTTTTAAGGCATGACAGCTGTAAATGTTGCCAGTGTGCTAATTTCAGCTCTCAACCAAACTCTCAAGCCCTCAAACTGCTGATGATATAGCTGATCAAATGTGCCGCACCATGGCTACTGCAATCCAAAAATAGGCTGAGATGGCACCTTCCTTGGCTGTAAGGGATAGAAGTGTGTAGTTCTGCTTTAAGAACATTATTTGGCCAGGAAGAGATTTATCTAGTCTGAATATATGTGGGTCATTATTGCAATCATTTAAAAGTAGGATGGTTTATATCACATCTAAGAGAAACGCTGGTAATGTAGACCAGAGGCCGGGTGCCTTTGATGTGATGTGGGAATAGAGCAGCTGAAGGAGCTGATTAGATACAGTTTATGTACAGAGAGTTCAGTAAATAAAACAGTAAGCCACTCGTCGGGAAATAACTTTTACATTGATGTTCAGCCTCTTATCCTGTACATTGGGGCTGCCCAAGAACAGGATGGGGCCCTGGGAAGGATACTGTTTGACCTCCCCATACTCTTTTGGATCCTTGATGACTCCTTTGGGTGATGCAAAGGCCCTTCTTCCATTTTATAGAAGTAGACCTCTTGACCATCAATATTCTTGTTCCAGTAGGTCATAAAATAGCTGCTAATGAAAAGAGTGATAGGTTCTCTTTGTAGAAGTAAGTGATAATTAAGAGCTTAGGAAAGATTCACAGTTGTTTTAGAATGTGTCCTGATCAATGATTGTTGTTGGTGTCTCCTAGGTAGGGCCTGCCTATTGGATATGGGGCATGTGTGACAGAGCGCAGGGTTGGGTGCCACTAAGGGACCCTAAGCTGTACATGTCAGAAGATTAGCACTGGAGGATAATGATTTTTAGGACTATAATAAAGTACCAAGCCTGCAGGCAAGACTCCTTGATGCTTTTAGTCAGCAGGACAATGTTTTTTGTAGGACTGTGTAAAGAGGTATGTTTAGACAGATGTTTTACATGTTTTTTTACTCCGTGTACACAATGTTTGTTTTGAGAAAAAAAAAGTAGGGATGCACTGATCCCAATACTAGTATCAGTGTTGACACTGAGTATTTGGGTGAGTAGTTGTACTCACCTAAATGCTCAGATACTTACCCCAGATACTGGAACTTCGGGTCAGAGGGAGATTTAATTACTCATGATTGGCCCGGGAAGCTGGCTCCATGGTTTTTGGCCGGCTTCATGCTGATTGGCTGGGAAGCCGGCCTCCCAGCCAATCAGCATTGAGCTGGCCAAACAGCATGGAGCCGGGCAATTAAGAAGTCGGGCAGTGGATAATGACAGGCCGCCTGGCTTCCTGATTGGCTGGGAAGCCGGCTCCATGCTAGCAGAAGTACCGGTATCAGTACTTGGTATCGGCGAGTACCGGAAAATAGATTTCGGTACTTGTACTTAATACCGAAAAACCGGCATCCGTGCATCACTAAAAATAAAGCATAAAAAAGAGGAAAAGGGATTCCCTAAGCATTATGAGCTATCAAGAGGCCTCACAGCAAGAAGTGGATGCCTTGCAGTTGGCTGTGTCTTATTGAATCTTCAGTAATTTGAACACTTGCTGGGGCTCCTTTTTTAACTTAGCTTGGAGTTGTGCTTTAACTTTTCTGCATTTTATATAAAGCTACAGAAAAAAATAAAGAATTGGCTGGAGTTAGTTTTCAAACTTTAGCCTAAGGCTTCCTGTTTTCGTTCTCATCTGTAGATGGTTTTATTAAAAGATGCTTATGTTTACTCCGAATCTTCTCTTGCAGACTGTCTGTTCAAGGTGTGTCCTATGAACAGGTACTCGGCACAGAAACAATTCTGGAAAGCTAAACAGGCAAAACAAGGGAACAACACAGAAGCTGCACTTCTGAAGAAACTTCAGGTGAGTGAACTTTTAAGATTTATAGCTTTTAAATGAAAAGAAGATACTCCAACCTGGGAGCCATAAATTGCTGTTTTACATTGCTCATTTTCATCTAATAGTAAAATATATTTTTTAGAAGACAGTGAGCCAGTTAGGGAAACCTTGAATATCCAAAGGAAAGCCATCCAAGAACAGGGATATACACAGACAATATACTAATAATGGGTAGGGCCTCCCTTTAATAGCAAAACAGCCTCAATCCTTCATGGCACGGATTCCACAAACATCCCTTTGGCAGTCTGCTCCATGTTGACATGATCATGCAATTTGTGCAGATTACTCAGCTGCACATTCATCCCAAAGGTGTTCCACTGCATTCAGAAAACCTGGGAGGTCAACAGTTAAGGGAATACCGTACTCAAATGAGGACTTCTGGCACAACCAGCAATGCCATGGTCAAAATGACTGAGATCATATTTTTCCCCATGCTGTTGTTTCATGTAAACACTAACTAAAGCTCCGGACCTGTATCATGATTCATGATCTTATGTATTGTGCTGCTGTTGCATGATTTGCTGATTACAGAATTACAAGAATAAGCAGATGTTTTAATACATTGCTTGGTGAGTTGATACAGTATATGTGTGTGCATGTATGTACGTGTATATGTATGTGTTTTTGTATACACTATATTGACAAAAGTATTGGGACACCCCTCCAAATCATTGGATTCAGGTGTTTCCAATCACCTCCATGGCCACAGGTGTATAAAATCAAGCACCTAGGCATGCAGACACTTCTACAAACATTTGTGAAAGAATGGGTCACTCTCAGGAGCTCAGTGAATTACAGCGTGGTACCGTGATAGTATTCCACAGACAACTGTTAGTGGTATTATAACAAAGTGGAAGCAACAGGGAACAACAGCAACTCAGACACAAAGTAATAGACCATGTAAAGTGACAGAGCGGGGTCAGTGCATGGTGCGCATAAGTTGCCAACTGTCTGCAGAGTCACTAGATACAGACCTCCACACTTCGTGTGGCCTTCAGATTGGCTTCATAAGTGCAATGTAAAGCGTCGGAGGCCGTGGTGTAAAGCACGCCGCCACTGGACTCTAGAGAAGTGAAGACGTGTTTTCTGGAGTGACGAATCATGCTTCTCTGTCTGGCAATCAGATGGATGTGTCTGGGTTTGGCAGTTGCCAGGAGAACGGTACTTGCCTGACAGCATTGTGTCAAGTGTAAAGTTTGGTGGAGGGGGATTATGGTGTGGGGTTGTTTTTCAGGGGTTGGGCTTGACCCCTTAGTTCCAGTGAAGGGAACTCTTAAGGCATCAGCATACCAAGACATTTTGGACAATTTCATGCTCCCAACGTTGTGGGAAAAGTTTGCAGGATGGCCACCTTGTTATTCCAACATGACTGTGCACCAGTGCACAAAGCAAGGTCCATAAAGACATGGATGAGTGAGTTTGGGGTGGAGAAACTTGAGTCCTGACCTCAACCCGATAGAACACCTTTGGGATGAATTAGAGCAGAGACTGCGAGCCTTCTCGTCCAACATCAGTACCTGACCTCACAAATGCGCTTCTGGAAGAATGGTCAAACATTCCCATACACATACTCCCTAAACCTTGTGGACACCTTCCCAGAATAGCTGAAGCTGTTATAGCGGCAAAGGGTGGGCCAACTCAATATTGAACCCTACGGACTAACTCGTCTGCTCGTTGTTTCATAGCCGAGGCCTGGGAGGAAGCCACTGCGAGGTGTGACTCACAATACGCCTTCACTGTGCCAGCCGAGCCGGAGTTCATGGCCTCCTTGTGTGGGTGTCGTGACATTTTCCACGCCGTTCTCTTTTCTCCATTCTCAGTCAGCTTGTGTCTTTTTTATCAACAAATACACTAAAAACCGCACATTCAAATATTGTCACACTGGAAAATCGCTTCTTTCCCGCAGTCTTGGAAGCACTGAATTCAGAACGGCCAAAATGAGGAAGTAGGAAACTGGGAAGAGCGTGACTGCAGTAACTTGGAGTGTTTTTAAAAAACAGAACATTGTGAGGAGAATTTATCAAAACTGAAGCATACAAAAACCGGAGCAGCTGTGCATGGCAACCGATCAGCTTCTCTCTCCAGTTTGTTGAGTTACGATTTGAAAATGAAAGAGAGAAGCTGATTGCTTGTCATGCACAGCTGCTCTGGATTTTGTCTGCTCCAGCTTTGGTAAATTCCCCTCTCTGTGTATTTTGTATTTTATTTTGAAGCTTATGCAACTGAAAAAGGGAAAAAGCATAATAATAAGTATTAAAGGTCACATAATAGTTTTCCTGATGATAAACAGAAACTGTTAACGTCACTTTGTAGCCACATAACTTCATGAAAACTTTCAAAGGATGAAATGCGTTTTGATTGTTACTCAGTATTCTCCACTTCATTACAACAGCTCATTATGATCATTCCTCTCATCTGATACTGTTACTACTATACTAATTACATAATTGTGACCTGCTACACTCAGCGCTAGGTTCCAAAATGAATCACTGCAAATGTGGAGATGTGATTGTCCTGTACTGACAAAATAATGAGCTTTCCGCTGTTCCACTGTGAAAATGCCACTTGCCTGGCTGTCATGCAGCTTCAGTAGCTTCAGAGCTTTTTGAGAGACTGACCGAGATCAGGAGTTGTGACTGTATGTTTCTTATTTGAATGCTTGTTCCAGTGACTCAAAAAGTAATGAAGCCAGATACAGCCAGGAAACTAATATGGCAAGCCCAAGGTGCCCTTCACTCCCCACCTACAGTAATGACACTACACAGCATTTAAGTTAACAAACGTTTATCTGACAATTGGAAGTGAGTGGTAACTGCAATGTACAATTATTATAACAATAACAGAACACTACCCTATACTATTCCAAATAACCCGTGTGCAAAGTGCAACAAATTAGACTGTGCGAAAAACATCAGTGCCATCTAAGGTCCCTGACAAGTGCCAAAAACACCACTTCCTGTTTCGGAGGGGTGTATTATGACCCCATAACAATGTGCCAAGCACCAGGCCACCCGTTATTCAGCCTAAGTGGCTGTCCATTTATTATCCTCCTCCCAGCTACTGACACAATTCAACCCCAGTAACCCCACCATCTCCTTTAATCCCCTCCTCTGTCCTCGTGGGGAAGGTTATGGCTGGTATTCCTTACCAAAATGATCATTTATACGCATCTTATAAAACTTAGGGAACTGACCTCCACTCCTGATGATGCAGATCTCCACGGTCTGAGAAATGTGTAGAGTGATCCCCGACTCCATCAACTAAATGATACTGATATCCGTGCCATGGTTATATCTATTGGTGAGATTATGAGTGACTACATGCGATATTAGCTCTTTGTTTGACTTTTGTCATTAGTTTTATATATTGTGCAATAGAATATATATGTATTAACTACAATAATTCCTGTGTAAATCATTGTAGCACCTGAAAAGTCCCATCCACTGACAGAACAATTATTTATGTGTATATCGAGGGAGAGTAAAGGTGCCCATACACTGCTCGATTCTCATACGAGAATCGAGGGAAATCCCGCGATCGTACAAGAATTGAGCAGTGTGAACGAAGACGTGTGACCGTTTCTACTGTACGGTCGCACGTCTTTTGTCTAAGGAGCACGCTAGAAAACCAGCCGAGAATCGTACGATTTTCGGCTGGTTTGAACGGTGCTCGGGAGACAAATGCCGAACGGGCCGGTGTGCGCATGCGCACACTGCCCGTTCAGCATTGCGATTATCGGAAGCCCGCCCCTCACGGGGGCGGGCTTGCGATGATCGAGAGTACGATCTGCCTGTCGAAGATGGGCAGATCGTACGTTTTTTTAATTACTTTACAACCATCGCAAGACTAAGGTCTTGTGATGGTTGTAAAGTGTATGGCCACCTTAAAGCCCTCGTTATACTCTCTTCACTTTCTCTCTCTCTCTCTAGCTCTCTCGTTATGCTCCCTTTCTTCTCTCTCTCGCTCTCTCATTATGCTCTCTCTCCTCTCTTTCCGCTTTCTCTCTCTGGCTCTTTCTCTTGTTATGCTCTCTTTCTTCTCTCTCTCTCGCTCTCTCATTATGCGCTCTCCTCTCTTTCCGCTTTCTCTCTCTCTCTCTCTTGTTATGCTCTCTTTCTTCTCTCTCTCTCTCTCGCTCTCTCATTATGCTCTCTCCTCTCTTTCCGCTTTCTCTCTCCGGCTCTCTCTCTTGTTATGCTCTCTTTTCTCTTTCTCTCTCTATTTCGCTCATGCTCTCTCATCTCTCTCTCCTCTTTCTCCTCTTTCTCTCTCTGTCTCTCTCTCTCTCTCGCTCATTATGCTCTCTTTCTCTCTCTATTTCTCTCTCGCTCCCTCATTATGCTCTCTTTCCTCTTTCTCTCTCTGTCTCTCTCTCTCATTATGCTCTCTTTCCTCTTTCTCTCTCTGTCTCTCTCTCTCATTATGCTCTCTTTCCTCTTTTTCTCTCTCGCTCTCTCTTTATGCTCTCTCTCCTTTCTTTCCTCTTTCTCTCTCTTTCGTGCTCTCATTATGTTCTCTTTCCTCTTTCTCTCTCTCTCTCTTTCTCCTCTCTTTTCTCTCTCGCTCTCTCTTCATGCTCTCTTTCTCCTCTCTTTCTCCTCTCTTTTCTCTCTCTTTTCTATCTCCCTCTCTCTCCTGCCCCCTCTCTCTCCCTCATCTCTCTTTAATGAAATAATAATACTATTATCCTGTGTAATTATTGATTACATTTACTCTGTTTTTCTAGCACGCTGCAGAACTTGAACAGAAACAGAACGAGTCAGAGAACAAAAAGCTTCTGGGAGAGATTGTAAAATACAGCAATGTCATACAGGTAGGTCCAACCTATCACAGCATAGCCGGCTCATACTTTACCCTGCCAGGGGGGATTTGGCTCTTTCTTCTGTCTTGTCAAATGAAGCAAAACACAGTATCCTACAGCAACCAATCAAAATTCAGGAGACAGACCAGTACAAGATGGATTCTTAGTGGTTGCTCTGGGCACTGCAAATTGCATTGGTCCTGATGTGGTTTTATGAAACCAACTACCTGGTTTTACCTCTGTCCTCTTTACATCTTTACTTGTGTTATATATACTCCATATCAACACTAGTTGACAGGCTATGGCCAGTCCTCTCCGGAAATACTCTGCTCTACTGTAACTGGGGTGTTGCACCAAGTCCAGCGTTTGACTCCATTTTGTGATTCCTCTCTTTACAGCTCCTGCACATTAAGAGTAACAAATACCTCACGGTTAACAAGCGGCTGCCGGCGCTGTTGGAGAAGAACGCCATGCGGGTGTCTTTGGACGCAGCAGGGAACGAAGGCTCCTGGTTCTACATTCAGCCGTTCTGGAAGCTGAGGAGCGAGGGAGACAATGTGGGTGTTTTCCTGACTAAATTTACTGTTCACAGGAAAAAGAAGATTGCAAATTTTACAGATAACGAGACACAAGTATTTGGCAATTAAGATAAGCAGGCAAATCAGTTTTGAAGGCAGATACAGCCAGGTAACTAACATTTATATAGAGCTCAGCATGGGCAACCCCAGTGTATCTCCCAGCACACGTTTCCTTTAATTCTACCTACATCCAAAACATATTGTTTTGTGATAATGCAGATTGTGCCTTCTGTATAATATGGCAGCACAGTAATTTTTCCTTACAACCTATTATTATATCAGCACATAGCAGTGGGCGGCTGTCAGTAGAGTTTCTCTAAATGTGTGCGTGTCATTGAGCTAAGCCTTTACTGTTCACGTGCCACAAAATCAATTATACAACACGTAGCTTCTTCTGTAACTTCACTTCCTCACAGTATTTGTTAAAGAAACCCTGTCAGGTTCTTTAATAAAGGAGCTGAAAGTTCCCCTCCATAGAATATAAATATACATAGATATTATACTGTATACTGACCTCGCTAATGGCCTGTGTCTCCTGGTTCCCCTCTATTCCAGCACTACAGCCTCCATTAGTCTCTTTGGCATGTCAATGACGTAATATGTCCATATTTACAAGCAGGTGGGGAATGCCCCGGCCGTAGCTGATTGGGTTGGCACTCACAGCTTCCTTCTGGGTTCGGACGAACTCAATTACGGACCGAACCTGAGCTTATGTCTAGTTAAAATGACATTTTCCTAACCAGGACACAAATGTCAATGAAAACATAACAGGCGCTCTAACCTCTTCCCCACTCTAACCAGCAGTAAAAAAAAAAAAAACCACTTTGGTTGAAGCTTAAATATAGAAATAAACGCTCAAATTTGTTTTTTCAATAATGAATCCAGATCAAACAAATATGCATTGCTCAGCAAAGTATTTCTTTCCATTTGTGCCCAAGCACTTACAGTCATCATATTTTCAGAACAGCCCCGACTCTGTTAGCTCAGCTTCCCTCAACCTTCTGTCCAATACAAGATCATATGGGACAGAGCAGCAGTCTCCAGCAGCCGTCCATCTACTAGCCTGGAGAAGGGAGGAACGGTGAGCCGTGAGTGGGGAGGAGGGGAGTTGCCTGCCTTGCTGTACCTGTATGTTTGTGGAGACACACACAGCTTACTAGCACACACAAGGGTGACTCCATAGGAAAGGTAAAAAGCTCCACCCTAAGGCCTCATTCACACTGCTAAGAGCCGGCCTTTACAGATCCATGCGGCGCGCACGACCGTATCGGGCCTCTCCCGGCAAGGACAGGTGCTGCGTGTGATTGTAGGCAGCAGCCTGTTCTTCTCTATGGGAGTGTGCGGCCCTATGCTCACCCGACCTGCACATCCGTGCGGGTGTCCTTACTTGTACACAGACAGGATGGATCCTGTCTGCATCCAAGCACAAACACCTGCACCCGCACGGATGTGTAGTTCGGGTGAGCGTGCGATGGCGTACGGCTGCGTCCTCCCATAGAGAAGTACAGGCTGTTGCGTACAAATCACACGCAGCACCTGTCCTTCCCAGGAGAGGCCCGATACGGCCCTGCACGCCGCACGAATCTGTAAGGGCCGGCTCTTAGCAGTGAGAATGAGGTCTAAAACAGGATATCAGGGGCAGTGCTCAGGAAACTATAAAACTTTTAAACATCAATGAGCAGCATCCATTATAAGCGATTTAATTAGCATTTGAAAGAGCTTAAAATACTCTTGACTGTAATATCACTTTAAAAGTACAAAATACTTGTTAAACATAAACATGATCTCCTTTTTTGAAGTCTCTATAAGACTTTTGGGGGTTTTCTTAGACCATGTGTTCCCTTCTGATTCTCTCCTCTTCTGATGTGTAGGTGGTTGTAGGCGATAAGGTAGTACTGATGCCGGTGAATGCTGGGCAGCCTCTTCACGCCAGTAATATAGAACTCCTGGATAACCCCGGCTGTAAGGAGGTAACGTAATCCGATTTTGTAGGGAGTCACCGCAATCAGATGTGCTTTGTATACGTATTAAAATCATTGCATGTTTATTTCAGGTGAACGCTGTGAACTGCAACACAAGCTGGAAGGTTACATTGTTTATGAAGTTCAGTGACTATCGGGAAGATGTCCTGAAAGGGGTGAGTTTCTAAATGGCTAGAAATAAAATCAGGAGTGTTCCTTTGGAGGGGTGTGACCCATGGGCCCTGTGGTATCGTAATAGGACATTATGGCATCATCAAGTTGCCCCTCACACCATGGGCCCATTCTTACTTGTCCTTTTTCCTTCAGTAAATAGACAGTTCACAGCATGAAAAGGGTTTTCAAATGGGAATCTCAAACCGGCTGCTAGTTCTGTGACAATGATGTATATAAAGGTTGGCCGTCACTGATCACATGATCGCAAACCAATCAGCATGGATTTGTAGAAATGTCACCAGCACACCAATATCCAGTGAGATAAGCAAAAGTCAATTTATTGCAGGAATATTGCCAAGCAGTGCAACAAGATATCTATTTATTACCAATCAACATGGTTCCGATCGTGTGATCAGTGACAGCCAATCATTGGGATTACATTGGTAGGTTTACAAATTGGTGCCGGCTTGCTCAACCGTCATTGTGCACAGAAAGAAGCACTTTGACAGAAGCAGTTCAAGTGATGAACAGACTGTTAAGGAAAATAAATGGCGGATATAAAAGGCAAAATCAGCTCTGTAATCATTAATACATCATAACATTTATTTTTTAGGTGCAAGCAGTGTAAGTTCTTAATTTGACGTAGTATCAGCCTCTTCTACTCCCTCTAGATCAGGACCATAGTGTGAAAGGAAGATGTTGTACAAGGATCCAATCAGTTAATGTGCTGGTGAGAAGCATACTAAAAGGAGGAGAGAGCGAAGTGACAGAGAGATGAGCTCATCTCTTCGCTGTTTCTCCTTACTCTGTCCAACAACAGGCTAGAGGTGTATCCAAGACAAGGTAGTCTCAGAGGAAGTGGGTTGAATGATACTGGCCATCAGACTGAGGACATCTAGTGGCAGAAAAATGTACTGCAGGGAAATATCTGGATTGAAGTTGAATATTGCGGCAAAAACTGTTTTTTTAATGGGCTTTTTTATTTAATTTTTTGGCATTAAAGCAGAACTCCAGGGTAAAAGTGTTCTTAAGCCTTGTAGTGGGCTACCCCCACATTGCAAGGGTTACAAGTGCTAATTTTTGTCTAGGTGATAGAAAAAGTTATACTCACCCAAACCAAGGAGCTGGCTGGCTGCTGCTCTGGTCCCTGTAGTCTGTCTTCTGCTTCGCTGCAGTGATGGTATGTTCCTCGGCTTCCTCACATCCAATACACTGTGTATAGAACTTAAGGAGCCCAAGGCCTGATTCACACCTAGGCGACCGCGTATTTGCATGTAGAAACGCCCTTTTTTTGTAGCACGTTCTTGCGTGTATTTACACGTGTAAAATGCGCGTACATTATGCTGTACGTTTTTATGAGCAGATTGTGACACATTAATGTAAATATCAAAAACACGCAACACCAAGTGCAACGCACGTTTTCATGCATTTCCTATGGACTCTATGGAAACAAAACGAGCTGTAATCTGCCTAAAAGAGAAGCTCATGTTCTTTTTCCAGCGACATGCGTTTTGCTTACTGTGACAAAATGCTCAGGTGTGAACAGGGGCCATGAAAATGAATAGGATTTTTGGGGGGGAAGCTTTTTGAAGTGCTGAATCAGCTGCTACAATACACCCAGAGCGAACCAGGCCTTAGACCGATGCAGCAGAGGGGTAGAGAGGCTTCAGGGACCGGCCTAAGAGCAAGCCAGCTTTTTTTTTTTTTTAGCACCTAGATAAAAATGAGCACTTAACCCTTGCAGTGCGAGGGTAGCCCCACTGCAAGGGTTACAAACACTTTTGCCTGCAGTTCTGCTTTACAGCAAAATTATTATGCACTTTTAAGGGACATGATTGAATGTTTTTTGGCCAATTGTCAGCTTCAAAAACGAACTTCTAAGCTGGTTATTTATTAAAACAGCATACCAAATAAAATCCGTATACGTCCTTAAATAGCTATGAAATTAGTCATAGAACGTTCGTCAAGTCAGCTGACACTTTCTGCCACTGCTAAATTTGGCGATGGCATTGTTGACCTTTGTTAACAAAAGGGTTAATGTGGACTGAATGGACTTCGGCCCGGCAGCAGTGTGTTGTGGACGGCATTATCGGTTAAACAAGGTCATTTGTTTTGCTCCTTAAAATGTGAGTTTGATATAGGCCGGGCGTATAGTAGTTTCCCCGCACGCTCAGAAGACGCTTCATCAAGCTGCACATGACTCTGGTGGGACAGGGATAACCTGTCTACAAATCACTGCACCGGTCTCTAGGAATGAGGAGATCCCTATCTTCAGCCGATCCCTTTATCTCTAGGCTGCTGGTGTCATTTCACAGTCAGTGTTGTGATTATGAAATCTACCTGCAGCTTGTGACATGAAAAGAATGTGCAGGGCGTCTCCGTGAGTAATGGAGTCACCACAGCAACCGTGTCACCAAAACGTAAACTGTAGAGTCTCGTAGAAGGAGCCCGTGCTGAATGATCAGGGCTCGGCCCGACACCTCCAGAGGAAAACCTTGCAACAGGATAAAAAAAAAGTTTAATGAGACCCATGGACCAGTTTGATTGTTATGTTACATGTCAGCACCATTCTTTTGTGCATGAACATTGGTATAAATGGAATTTACATGCTCTAGATCACTGTTAGGACAATGCTGAGGTCCCAAGCTTGCCACTTGCTGTACAATCCGATTGTTCTTTAGATTTATCAACCTGTTTGATTGGATTTATATGAAATTGACTTATTAGGTAGGCCAGGGGTGGGCAGCTCTGGCCCTTCAGCTGTTGTGGAACTACAAGTCTCATGAGGCATTGCAAGATGCTGACAGCCACGGGCATGTTGGGATTTGTAGTTAAAGCACAGCTGGAGGGCTGGAGTTGCCCAACTCTGAAGCAGACCCTTACATTATTGTTGTTGACAATTCTAAAGTAGATTTCATGGGGATTGTGCAATCGGACTATATTATTATGGCCATTTTTAAAGTGGAACTCCTTTTCTTTTTAAGATATATTTTTGCCCCCTCCCCCTTTCTGTTTAAAAAAAAAACAAATTCCAAGTTCTAGTTACTCTCCACATTCAGTGAAGAAATGAAATTAAGGAATCGTGAGTTTGTGCGGCTGGTTGGGGCAGTTAAATTAAACTGTTGCTTTGCATTGCATTGACCAAGCACAGATTTACTAGAGACCTCCACAAGGGAATATGTGCTTTTGTTGGGTGACCTTTCTAGGTCCAGTCCCACAGTTGCCCTGTTAGCTACAGCTAATAGAGAGAGAAACAAGATGAGGTGCAGAACTGTCAGGCAGAAGTGTAATCTGGAGGAAGACCAGTCTAGATGAACATGGGTAGAGACAGACTGACTAGGAGGAACCAACCAGAACCTTTGCTTTTACTGACCACACAGAACAGGTATGCATCAGGTGACATCAGGACCATGAGTTTAGCTTCCAGTACTTCTTGTAAGCCAAATGATGGTGAGGCACCAGCAGGCCATGTGAAAGGGAGGACCAGCAGGCCATGTGAAAGGGAGGACCAGCAGGCCATGTGAAGGGGAGGTCCAGCAGGCCATGAGAAAAGGAGGACCAGCATGGCATGAGAAAGGGGGGACTTGAGGGCCATAAGGAAGGAGGACCAGCAGGTCATGATAAATGGGAGACCAGCAGGCCATTAGAAAGGGGGGACCAGCAGGCCATGTGAAAGGGAGGACCAGCAGGCCATGTGAAGGGGAGGTCCAGCAGGCCATGAGAAAAGGAGGACCAGCATGGCATGAGAAAGGGGGGACTTGAGGGCCATAAGGAAGGAGGACCAGCAGGTCATGATAAATGGGAGACCAGCAGGCCATGAGAAAGGGGGGACCAGCCGGCCATGAGAACTGGGAGACCAGCAGGCCATGAGAAAGGGGGGACCAGCCGGCCATGAGAACTGGGAGACCAGCAGGCCATGAGAAAGGGGGGACCAGCCGGCCATGAGAACTGGGAGACCAGCAGGCCATGAGAAAGGGGGGACCAGCCGGCCATGAGAACTGGGAGACCAGCAGGCCATGAGAAAGGGGGGACCAGCCGGCCATGAGAACTGGGAGACCAGCAGGCCATGAGAAAGGGGGGACCAGCCGGCCATGAGAACTGGGAGACCAGCAGGCCATGAGAAAGGGGGGACCAGCCGGCCATGAGAACTGGGAGACCAGCAGGCCATGAGAAAGGGGGGACCAGCCGGCCATGAGAACTGGGAGACCAGCAGGCCATGAGGAAGGGGGACCAGTAAGCCGTGAGAAATGGGTGCCAGCAGCTTTCCAAGAAAAGCTGTTTTGTTATTTTTATATATATACAATTATTGTTTTATTTTTTTTTATTTGTGCCATGTCTACTCTGGGAAGTCCTACATCAAATCTTTCTCCACCTCAGTCCTTAAAAAAGGATATTAAAAAAATATTAAAACCCAAGAACAAAAATGTAATATATTGCAGCTTACCAGTCATTAGATGTGGTGGCTGCATTAGTTTTCTTTTTTTTTTGACATGAACATTACAGAAAATACTTGCTGATCCTGACAGAATTCCAGTGTGCTTGTATACTGCTTGTAAACTAAATTGATTAACTTCTCCGTTCTCTTCTGTGAATTACAGAACACCTCCACCCTATGTTATGTAGATGAGGAAAGGATAAAGTGTGTAGTTCAAACTAAGCTGGATGTGAACGTGGGGTAAAGGACCCTTCGTAATGTAACTACCACAATCTGTTATTTCCGCAGGGCGACGTGGTCAGACTCTTTCATGCAGAACAAGAGAAATTTCTGACCTGTGACGAATATGAAAAAAAGCAACATATCTTTCTCCGTACCACCTTACGCCAGTCCGCCACATCGGCAACCAGCTCCAAGGCCTTATGGGAAATTGAGGTAATTATCATTTAAGAAAAAAAAAATGTATTACCATACTTAGAGCACTGACATGAAGGTGTTCAGTCCAAGCAGTAACATAGCTGCGGAGATAAAAAGATTTGTGTAATAGTTTGTGTGACCCGCAACAAACAAAGTTTTTGTATTTTCTTACCTGTGAAGGAAAAACATTGTAGCTGAGGAGTGTAAAGAATCCGTATTTATGAATATTGATATCTAATCTTCATTGCGTCATCGGCGCCTTTCCTTGACCTGTACTCCTCGGATGACATCATGGCTTCTTTGTGCTGATCTTGCAGGTTGTGCATCACGATCCGTGCCGAGGAGGAGCCGGGCAGTGGAACAGCCTGTTCAGGTTTAAGCACTTGGCTACCGGAAATTACCTGGCTGCAGAGGTGAGACATTTATGGAAGGCCAACTCCATCCAGAACTCTGGATAGGTTAGTGGAGAAGGGATCAATTCTCTGTCTGTTCCAATGACACACTGTCCTGCCCTGACACACTGTCCCCAGGACAGGAAGTGACAGGAAATCTCTTAAATGAGGTCACAGGCAGGAATTAAAACGTCACATGCCTCAAGAACTGTCCCTGTGTGGTCCCGAAACATTGCTGATTTATGTGAATCAACCACATATCTTATCCATGCTATGCAATGGGACCAACCAGGGATCGTCACAGCACCCTGTGAAAGCTGAACTCTGAGATAAGCAAGAGGCATCTGTGTTCTTACTTGAATCTTGTTGTGCATGTAATGTATTTTATTTACATGCTTGCAGTAGTTCAGTGGGAAAAGTTTCATTTGTACAGGAGCTTCTTGTAATAAAGACCGGTCACTGCTGCTCTCTCTCCTTGGGCAGGGTGATTGGTCTTGTTCCGCCCTCTCCTGTAGTTTTCAGCAGAAAGTCTATAGTGGGTGGGGCCTGCTGGGTCCCTCCCACAGCTCTGCTCTTTGTACAGACTATGTGCAGCACAGTGGTGATGCCATTGCTACTTTCACAACATAATATCTGGGCTTGGAAAAGCATTTCATGCACATAAATTTGATTTATATCCTTTGTGGCTATGGAGGAATATATTTACATGAGAGTTTCTGAGCCCGGAATCAGGGGCGTCCCGAGGCTGGGTGACACCCATAGCGGAGACCGGGTGACAGCCCGCCGTGACGTCATCGTGCATGCGCGTGACTTTGCCGCACGCGTGCACGATGACGTTGTGACGCATGCGTGGCCGTCTTATTGGCGCCTGCCGGTGGCCATCTTGATGAGGGGGTCCCCTCCTCTCTCCTGACACTGTCGGGCTCTCGGTCCTTGACCAAGTGCCCGACTTTTCATAGGGAGTGACACCAAAATGACTGTCGGTCATTTTGGTGTCACCCTTCTAATGGTGGCACCCGGGTGCGGGACCGCACTCCCCGCAGCCCCCTTGTGACACCACTGCCGGAATTCAGCTTTAACTACATGGTTGATTCCAGTATGGGGTGCGATGCAAATATAAGATACATCTACTTGTAGGTAACAAAGAGGAAATTAACAATGTATTTTATTGGTAGCAGGGTGACTTTTAGTAATACGCTGGACGTAAGTGACATCTTATTACTAAATCATTCCTGATCTCTCAGCTACTGAAGGATTTGTTTTATTGCCGTCCCTTCCAGTCTCTTCAGAAACGTGGAAAGTTTTTCAATGTCACCTAAATTGCAAAGTGTTGTCTCAGCATGCTGGCTGGTGCCTGACGCAACTGGACCCGGGCCAAGCCAAGCCGAGTGCTTAATGTTACTCCTTGTGTCGCTCTTTCATTTGCATGCAAAGTTTGCCTTAAAGCTGGTTGCTTCTCCGCGCTGTGTCTTTTATATCCAGAACTGAAGCCGAGCCAATTCCTTGTGGAGCCAGTAATAAATGTATTCACCAGTGATGATTTTCACATTGACTTCCTGAAATATGTCCGCCTTTCCCTTTCCGTCATTTATATTTAGTTGTATCATTCTTGACGTTGTTCTGTCCTAAGGCTTTGTGCATTTTTCTCATTTTTACTGGTTGGTATGCATGTGGAGTTGTGGCTGCCAGAGAGCTCACTGCATGCTGTGCACTGTACAGCTCACAGCAGCTTTGGGAAAGAAGCAGAGCGTGGTGCATGGATGTGGCTTTTCTATATGTCAAACCCTACTCACATATAAGTGGAATTTTCCTTTCTATGGCCTCTAAACATACAGTGCAAGCAGATTTAAATTAGTATGGTATGTGTATATGCAAACATGTTGTTTGGTTTATGGTTAGGCAAAAGAGCACAGATTCAAAGACCGATATGTAACGGCTTCAGATTATATATTTACACCGATCAGCCATAACATTATAACCACCCATCTTATATTAAGTAGGTCCCTCTTTGGCCACCAAAACAGCCCTGACCCAGGCATGGACTACACTAGACCTCTGAAGTTATGCTGTGGTATCTGGCACTAAGCCATCAGTAGCAGATCCTTTAAGTCCTATAAGTTGTGAGGTGAGGCCTCCATGGATTGGACTTGTTTTTGCAGCACATACCACAGGTGCTCGATGGGATTGAGATCTGGAGAATTTGGAGGCCAAACTCATTGTTGTGTTCCTCAAACCATTCCTGAACCATTTTTGCAGTGTTGCAGGGTGCATTATCCTGCTGAAAGAGGCCCCTGCCATCAGGGAATACCATATCCATGAAGGGGTGTACTCATTCAGCAGCAATGTTTAGGTTGGTGGTACGTGTTAAAGTAGCATCCACATGAATGGCAGGACCCAAGGTTTCCCAGCAGAGCATTGCCCAAACCATGACACTGCCTCTGCTTGCCTTCTTCCAATAGTGCATCCTGGTGCTATCTCTTCCCCAGGTAAGCGACACACTGAGCACACGGCCATCCACATGCTGTAAGTGCTTTTGGCAGTGGACACGGGTGAGCATGGGCACCCTGACTGATCTGCGGCTACATAGCCCCATACACAACAAACTGAGCTGCACTGTGTATTCAGACAGCTTCCTATCAGAACCAACATTAACCTTTTCAGCTATTTGAACTACAGCAGCTCTTCTATTAGATTGGACTCCACAGGCCAGCCTTTGCTCCCCAGGTCCATCAATGAGCCTTGGCTGCCCATGACCCGGTCACCGGTTCACCGGTTTTCCTTCCTTGGACCACTTTTGGAAAGTCCGGACCACTGCAGCCCGGGAACATCCCAGAAGAGCTGCAGTTTTGGAGTTGCTCTGACCCAGTCGTCTGGCCATCACAACTTGGCTCATGTTGAAGTCGCTCAAATCCTTACACTTACACATTTTTTCTGCCTCCAACACATCAACTTCAGGGACAAAATGTTCACTTGCTACCTAATATATCCCATCCATTTCTAGGTGCCATTGTAATGAGATCATCAGTGTTATTCCCTTTACCTCTCAGTGGTCATAATGTTATGGCTGATCGTGTATATATCATTTTTTTTCTTTTCATATATATGTGCATCCAGTGAGGCTTAGCGGCATGTATGTGCACCTGTCCTTACAGGGAACATGCTGTCTGCAGGGGAGAGCAGAGTGAGCAAAGAGATGACTCCATAGTGTGCTGCTTCTCCTTCATTCATCTAATCAGTGGTTGCGAGTGTGATGTTAACCAAGTTGTGCTTCTGTGAAGCAGTGGCGGTCCAAGATTTGGCTGTGCTTTCTGGCAGGGGTCATTCTTTGCTAATTTACATGCCTAATTTACACATCATTATACGCCGCACGGCTTCCTGATTGGCCGGAAAGCCGACTCCATGCTCTCTCGTCACCAAGGGAGGACGAAGCATGGAGCCAGCTTCCCGGGCCAATCAGGAAGCCGGGTGGCGTGTAATGACTCTCTGCCTAACTTCCTGATACCGGAAGTTCCGGTATCGGGATTAGTATCGGGAGCATTTGGGCGAGCATGAGTACTTGGCCAAATACTCGGCATCGGCACCGATCCCTAATTTTTAGGTATGAGGTGGGAATAAGAGGACATAACAAACATAACGGATTTTCCCAAATTTGACTGCAAAAGTAGAACTACACCTTTTTAACCCTTTCCTACTCTATCCAAAGCTGAAAAGAACCCGGGTCGGCTGTAGTTCTACTTTAATCCTGACATTTTCTGATAATCTGCTAATCCCCTCCGCCCCTCCTCAGTGTTATCCAGCCGTGGCTGTAATATTTTATAATTCTTTTTTCTGAAGTGGTATTTACAGGATCAACACAGCTCATGTCAATTGTTGAATGAAAACGCTGCGTAAACAGGCCGCAGAGGAGAGTCTAGCCCTCCGACAGCTCTATTAATATCTGGATTAAGTCGTGTTTTTTCCTCCCTGTCAGTGAAATTGACCCTGCGGGAGCTGCAAGGTCACTGGAACAAAGAGGCAGTTTCTGCACGTTTGTGAGCTTTACCTGCCACCTTCACCTGCGTCGCCACGCTCTGCTGGAATCGTAACCACACTTATCCTTCCTGAGCTGTCAGTTTTGTGGCTGAAGTGAAAATCGCAATTCAACAAAATATCTTCAAATGCCGAAAAAGTCATATATTTTCAGGAGAGATTTGAGAAAGCAACGGGAAATTATTTTTGAGTCATCAGACC
>NW_017306492.1:464524-465099 GCF_000935625.1 Nanorana parkeri
CTCTCATCAACATGCTAATTACATTTTTTTAAAAGTGAAACCTTATTTTAGACCTATTGGTGTTATCACTGGGTGTTTGTGCTTCTCTATGCAATTCAGGCAGAGGATGTCTGGTGGGAAGAGCTGGAAGGGTGCTATACATAGCTTCCTGAAAACATCACAGCACCCGGCCTCTGTACCTCTCTCAAGAGCCATCATCAGCCCTGATACAAGCAGTGGGCTGACTATTAAGAGGAGTATTCCCCCCATTAAGGCATTTAGACATTTGCATATCAGCCTAGAGGAGTGGGCATTCCTAGGCATGCATGCCTGTGCTTGCATACAGACCCCCCTAGGTAACATCCACATGTGATGCTGAGTCGCTATTTTTAAAGAACTGAAATCCAATGAACAAAAGGGGAGGGGCCAGTGACAGTCGGGTTGGGGAGAAAAGGATAGGTAATGCTGGATGTCCTCCAGCTTGTTATCCCCCTATATAATAGCAATAACAATAAGTGCAAAAAAATAAATATAAATAAAAAAAAAATAAAAGTAACACATAAAAGTAAAATAAAATAAAAGTCACATATAAAAAA
>NW_017306492.1:465124-490878 GCF_000935625.1 Nanorana parkeri
AGCTGCGGCCGCCACTAGTATATATAAAAAAACATAAGTGTGAATTGACCCTTCCAGGGTGACTCTATGTAGTTTCTTAGTTCCAGCGGCTGGCTCGTTTTCATACCTACGAAGTGGCTGTGCAGTTTCTTTAGGCCTGTTGCCCCCTCTAGTGGTCAAATACCAGAATGCAAGCACAGCAAATATGCTTTATGTTCTTGGACTGAAATGGGAACTACCACTACAACTACCTACTGTGTGAACGTGAGAGGATTTTGGTGAATTTTATAAAATACTTTCTTCCCCAATTCATTTTAGTATGAAAACCCTAAGATCAAGTATACAAGTGTCAGTTTCCTATGAACACAAGGCTACAACAAAGTATATGGTGGATTTAAATGGAGCTGTAGCATTTAAAACAATTAGCAGAGGAAAATGTCATTCATCTAAACCAACATTTTTGTGTTGGTGATCTCTGATACATAGAGAAAATACAGAAAATAGAATATCACAATAAATGTTGCATTTAGTGGTATGGCTGTGGTGTGTACCTCAGGGTCTTTATGTCTAAGGGACCTTTATTAGATGTGATGATGGCACAGGTCCTAAGACTGCTAGAGTCTAGGGGAGAAGAGGCTGTGGGGGCTGGTCTAGCAGCCAGACAGGACCGAGGGTCGGGTGAGTATTTCTTCTTTGTTTTCACCCCCGAGACAAAACAAAGTACTTAAATTAGCATTAAAGTCCCATTTTTTGACATATATCTACTGCTGGCAAGCAGTAGATATATGCAAAAACATAAAGAAAAATAAAAAAGTTAGCAAAAATGTGAATACTTACCTCTGTCTCTGCCACTCGCTACAAGCTAAAGATCTTAAGCTTCTCGAGTGGCCGAGCAGGATGATGAGCGTGGGCGCATGCACAGTAGAGATCTTCGTCAGAGAAACACAGCAGAGGTGAATGCACACAGCCATGAGCGTGCACATCAGACAGACACTGTGAGACCCGTGGAGTCTGTCCTGGATCAGAGACCGGCACCAGCGCTGGAGGGACTCCTGCAAACTACTGGAAAGAAGAAGATGATCGGATCAAGAGGCGTCATTTAAAGGGGTTCTAAACCCTCCGTTTTTTGTTGCTTATATCTACTGCTAGCAAGCAGTAGTTATAGGCAAGAAGTGTAAAAAAGAACCAAAAACCGATTTAAATCATTTTAAACTAACCTCGTTATCGCTGCGCGCTCCCGTGCCGAGAATCAGGAACTGCTCGTACGGCCGCAAAGCATCTTGGGGCGGGTGCATGCGCAGTTCCGATTCTCGGCCGGGAGACGAGCAGAGACGCAAGGTAAGTCTATGGACGCGTGCACCCGCCTGCAGACACCGCTGGATCGGAGGGACAGAGCAGTCAGCGTGGATCGGAGTGACGTCACACTGCTGGAGGGACACATGAAAACATGGGGAAAGAAGAGGAAGACCAGAATAAGAGACATCATTTGAGGTAAGTGCTAACATTTACATGGGGGGGAGGGGAAAAATGTTGGCTTTAATGTCACTTTAAGGTAAGTATTTAAAGCAGCATTGGGGGGAGGGCAATTGTAACTTTAATGTCACTTTTACCCCTATGGTGCAAGGGTAGCCCCACTGCAAGGGTTCATTTAAAAAACCCAGGAGTTGTTCTTTAAAAATAATGGGCAGTAGGGAATTGGGAAATACGACATTATGGCCTAGATATTAGGGCATAGATGGAGCTGAGGATCATAGGAAATAAATACATCTTAGTAACAAGATACAATGTAACAATTCTAGAGAACACTGGATGGAATCAGAAGATAAATGTAACCATTGCCACTATGGGGATCTGTATTTATTTCCTGTGATCCTCAGGTTCACCTAGTGGCCATATTGAGGTATTTTCCTGATTCACTGCTGCCCAATAGCCTGAGAAAATAGCCTCAAGAGCTTTCAATTCTGCCCCATTCTCACAACAGCTGGTTAATTTGCACAGGACAAATGCACAAGTAGTTTTGTTGGAAGCATAACTATGCAGATGTTTTATAAATAGATCCCTCATGTGTTGTGTTGCCTTTCTGTATGAAGAATTGTTGGCTCTGTGGGGCTTGCTTTGTGGGTGTCATCCTTATATTTCATTAAGCCCTGTGGAAGTAAAGACCAGTAGATGAGGCCACAAATACTTGCTTATTCCTCTGTGTTAGTTATGATTTACATTTGATTTATTTATGCTCTGTGTGCAACATAAAAGTAGCATTAAAGGAGAACTATAAGGTGAGTGATTTCCACTCATCCTCTTAGTTAGAGCCGACCTGTGACTATGAAGCTGTCACAGGTCGGCTCTACCGATCGGGAAGTGAGGAGAAACATGCACTGATCCGCTCACTTCCCGATCGTCCACTTGCAGTGAGCGGTGACTGTCAGTCACATCTCCCCGCAGGGATTCCCCCCTCCCCTCTCCGATCCTCCAATGCTGACTGGAGGAACGTCAATGCTGACTGGAGGAACGGAAGGGGGAGGGGGCGGGCACAGCTGGCTCTGCCTCTAGATATTTTTCCCCCTTTCTGTATCAGACCAACCTGTCCAGCATACGTTGCCATTACAGGGTTTGGACAAACCATACACCACTTGCAGGAGTGCTCACAGTAATCAGATTTTTTGATATAGCTTAAAGTGTGTTTCCACTTCTGCAGCAAAATTGGGATAGCACCTATTTCCCATATCACTTGAAAAAATGAAACATTGCAGCTTACCTTTTTAAAAAAAATAATATTTCTGCAAACTCCAGGACTGTAAAAATCCTGTTTAGTTTCCACTGACTTTGGGGAGATTGGTGCACAGTGATTGGACCGCAAACGTGGAAATACCATTTTAACCTTTTTTGTTTTCAAAAAGAATAAATGTGCTGTGTTAGCTGAAGTTGGGCTGCAGGATTTTTTTTTAGGAACCAACTCCATTGACAGCAACCAGACAAAACCTTAAAAGTTAGGCAACAGCTGTAATTTTTAAGGAGCATTGGCCACTCCAGGGGTGGGCAACTCCATTCCTCCAGGTGTGGTGGAACTACAAGTCCCATGAGGCATTGCAAGACTGACAGCTACAGGCAGGACTCCTAGAGGTAGAGGCATGTTGGGATTTGTAGTTGCCCACCCCTGGGCTACCTGGTTCCTAGGATTCATTTTTTGCTTATAGTCCTATTTAAATTGTCATTAGACCCTTTTATATGAACCATATTTTAATTGGTTTTCTTGCCTTTTACTTGTTAGGGTGGCCCAGAGACTTAGTGCTTAGCATGCCAGCTTTGCAGTGCTGGGGTCCTGGGTATAATTCTTAGCAGGGATCCGATCCCCTGGTTCTGTCCCACCACCTAGAAATATACTTGTACGTTAAACAGCATCTGGCTGCAATGGCCAGTATTTGGATTTCCTGTGATAGAAAAAGGCCTGGCAGTCTACTTGTCTGGACCCAAACAAGAAACCCCAGTGGGTATTTATAACACGGAGCTAGCGAAATGGGCCCACGCTTACTTGACAGCATTGGATTAGAAGACATTGAACTTTCACAGAGACTCCACTAGATGGCAGCATTCACCAGTCTATGATCTGCCCCAACCTACATGGAAGAAGTGGTGTAGGCTGATTCCTCCACATGTTAACAAGCAATATTATTTATAGAGCCGTCCGCTCCTAAATAAGAAGTGTCCAGTTGACAGTTCCCAGTAGGCTTCTTATAACACCATGTTAAATATAATACAGCTGGTGGCCTGGACCCAGTTTTCCCAGGCTTTAGGAAAACGCTACTTTTTCATGTTGTACTACACCACTGATCAGGATCTAAATACATGGTTAGCACCACAAGCCACCTGCAGAGAAAAGAACATTTCCTTCCTCTTTGATTCATCATTTGTTCATTTATGTATATGTGTTTGGCCTTGTTGCCCCCTGGCCAGAGTCCCTTGCCATCAGGAGCTGGTCTCCTACAGGGGCTTGTGTTACAAACAGCTGCCAGCTTTCCCTCTGCCCTCCGCCACGTCTTCATATTCACTGCAGCTTTACGCTCATTGGCTGAAAGTAGCCCAATCTCTAACATCTTTTTTTGGCTATAACATGTTGATGTCCCATAAAAGGTCATTTTTCTCTATTTTTATAGTTACATTTTATATATATTATGTATATTTTATGTTAAATGAATACTTGGTGAGCTTGTCATGGAGATACTTGCTCAGTCACTTCCTGTTATGGGGTGACAGCGCTCTGGCCCTGACTCAGTGGCGTCACAAAGGGGGTGCGGCCCGCACCGGGTGACACCATCAGAGGGGGTGACACTAAATTGACTAACAGTCATTTTGGCGTCACTCCTTTTTCAGGCCCCGTTCACACCAGGGCGGTTCGGCCGCGCAGATCCGTCGACATGAACGATCCCATACATTGCTATGGGGACCGTTCATGCAACCGCGCGGCTCAGCGCGATCCGAACTGCCCCCCGCCCGAACTGCTCCCTGCGCAATTAATTGCTCCTTGTACAATTAAACCCAATTAAAAATTCCCAAAACCTCCCTTTTGAAATCAGCGCGGAAACTGCGCTGATCCGCAGCCGCCCTGGTGTGAATGGGCTGTAAAAGTAGAGCACTCGGTCATGGACCGAGAGCTAGACCGCATCATGAGAGAAAGGGGGAACCCGACATACCTGATCCTGCTGGGTCAATACATATCCCCTCCTTTCTTTGCCGGTGTCCATCACCAAGATGGCCGCTGGCAGTGAAGTACATCACCGCACATGTGTGATGTCACACCACTTATGTCATGACGCATAAGTTGTGGCTGTACCGGGTGACATTCACCCTAGTGCCGCCGCTGTCCTCACTCTCAAACATTTTTCTGCATTGTCACCCTTTTATACCCTGCCAGTGAAAATTAAAAGCGACCATACTGATGCACCTTAAACAGGCCTGGTCCACGGTTGTCACCATAGGAAACCCACCCTGAGATATGCCATGGAGCTGTTGCTGAAGTAAATCTAGAAACAAAGGGGCTGTGGAGGTACAACAAAGTATTAAAATAAGGTGAAAAATATTTTAATTAAAGAAAAATAGCAGTTTTTTTTTTATAGTATGTAGAGCGTTCGAAAACTAAATGTCACCAGCCTATTGCAGTTCCCTGTACAGCAGAGCTCAGATTGGCACAGGGAGAAGCACCACAAGGAGTCAAATGGTTCTGCAGTGCCTGTTTTGCTTTCAAAGGACCATTGTGATAGAAGAAGAGAGCAGAGTGACAGAGAAATGAGCTCATTCATCTTCTGCTTCTCCTTTCACTGGCCAATCACAGCCTGGGGGAGGGATAAGACCTGTAAATGTTACATATCTACACCAGAGAAAAATAGACCAGGCTGTGCTTTGGATGGATGGACAGGCATGCAACTCCTTTGGCAGGTTAAACAGCTCCCACACATGAACTTCATCTGTGTATTTAGCATCTTGTCTGCCATTCGGTCCTAAAGAGATGCAGGAGCTGCCATTGCTGACCTGTATTTGAAGATGCTACTCGCCTGGCTGTTATAGTGACCAACAGCCGTCTTGCTGTCTGAGTCACTGAGCCAGAAAAAGCAAGCAGATCAATCAGAACTTCATTAAGTTTCTTCTGAAAAGTTTTTTTTTTCAAGCTGATCACAAAGAAAAAGACAATAGTTTCCTTTAGAGCAAATCATGTTGTGAATTCCATAAGCCGCGTTTCTTTCCTTTTTCTGATTTCTGTATCCATAAAACAAGAAGAAATTGTTGAAGGAGAAGCTGGTATTGTCTGCTGTGTGCACCTTCCCCTCTGCAGACCTTCTCGCCCAGCGCCAAGGATGACAAAGAACAAATGATACAGAACAGAGAGGATTACGCACACAATCATGTATTCATTAAGTAATGGGACTTAGACGTTGCTTTGTCTTAAGTCTCATTGAAGCCCCCGCTGTGCGTTCTCCAGGTACGAGAGTTTCCGGGGGCACCTCTATACCGCCAGTGAATTGATGACAATGTAAACGCTTCATGTCCACGCCAATCACACTTACAGCTTTGAAATCGTTATTGTCAGGTTAGAGTGTATCAACCCAGGCACTCAAAACTCGAATAATCTTTAACATGTTCATGTCAGTTTAAAGGAGAACTATGAGGTGAGTGCTTTTCACTCACCTCATAGTTCTAGCCGACCTGTGACAATGAGACTGTCACAGGTCGGCTTAGTAGATCGGGAGGTGAGTGAACACATACCGGCGTTCGCTCACCTCTCGATCCTGTCACGTCTCTCTGCCGTGACAGCGAAGGGGCTGGATTCCCCTCTCCCCGCTCTGATCCGCCAGCGCTGACTGGCGGAACGGACAGGGGAGGGGGCGGGTACAGCTGGCTCTCCCTCTAGATAGGCAGAGCCAGCTGTCAGTCACGCAGCTGGGCGGATCCAGACATAATTGTCGTGATCCGCTTCAGCTGCGGCGTCTTAGTGTACAGCAGCTCGCGGTATACTGAGCCTAGGGTGACGGGAGGACGCTAGTTTGTGTCCTCCCGTTACCCTAAGGAGAACGAATAGGGAAAAGCCTTAAACCCATAGTTCTCCTTTAAAAGTCATTTTTGATATTTTTTTAAAAAAGAGAACTATGGTGTAACCTTTTCATCCCATAGTTCTCTTTAGGGTCATAGGAGGACATATACTAACCTCCTCCTGTGACCCAAAGCTCAGTATACAGTATAGCGAGCTATTGCCTGTTATATACTGAGAGCGCCGCACCCGGGACGGATCCCGACAATACTGTCGAGATCCACTCAACTGGTTGATTGACAGCTGGCTCTGCCTATCTAAAGGCCATGAAGGTCCATCTTCAGGTACTTCCTGTTATATTATAAGGTCATAACATTCTGCCCCTGTCTCTTACTCCCCATTCACACTTGACCGTTTCAAGGACGTGCGTCAAATCTGCAAAAAATGTGCACATTTTTGTTTGCAAAATGTGTCAAAAATGCGCATGCTTTGCCATTACCGTTAATGGCACCCCAAATGCGTCCAGGAAGACGCGCACAAACTGTGAAGAAAAAAATCAGGAATTTTGCTATTTTTCCACGTTTTGTCACACATTTGAAATCCCGTTGAGATCAATAGGGACACGTGGCAAACGCAGAAAACAAACGCGCGCTACGTATAGGGGTGAATGGGGCATAAAACATACATCTGTATTGTCACCCTGTCGCACGTTGTCCTTCCTAATGGATGTTTCTAAACACATTATGCAGCCATGGTCCACGGTTGTTACCATCAGGAGACTTGTGCTGAGAAAAGCCATGCAGCCATCACTGGAGTGCATGTAGACAGGAAGTGAGAGCAGAGAGCCTGCAGGAGATCAGCAGGTGCAGCCCAGGATGAAAGAAGGCTAAAACAAGAATTTTATTGGAAATAAAAAGATGATTGTTTATGATACACAGCGCTAAATTGTATTCTTTGTACATAGTTTACATTTATGTAGTTATACTTTTTTAAAGCTGTCACAAACCTGGATCATTTAAAGCAGAATTTGCCATTTTCTGGACGCTGGGTAAAACTGTGCCCCTTTCTATCCATGACAAGAGGGTTAGGACTTATATCAGGTTTTTATTTCGCCTTGTGACCATTGTCACCAGGACTGAACAGTAGCCAAGTACACATTTTTGAGTTGTCACCTGAAAAAAAAAATGAAGGGAATACTTGTTCCTTTAACTTTATTAGATGGGATTTCCTCTTCCTTTAGAGAGATTTCCTTTTACTTTCTGTTGTGTCTGCAGGGCAGGAAGTGATGGGAAATCTCCCCAATTTGATGCAGATGGCAAATAAGTGTTTTTAACCATTCCCTTGTGTTTGTTTGTGTGTGTGTGTCTGTCTCTCTCTCTGTCTCTCTCTCCCACCCCCTCTCCCCCCCTCTCTCTCTCTCTTCCCCTCTCTCCTCTCTCTCTCTCCCCCCTCTCTCCTTCTCTCTCTCCCCCCTCTCTCCTTCTCTCTCTCCCCCCTCTCTCCTTCTCTCTCTCCCCCCTCTCTCCTTCTCTCTCTCCCCCCTCTCTCCTTCTCTCTCTCCCCCCTCTCTCCTTCTCTCTCTCCCCCCTCTCTCCTTCTCTCTCTCCCCCCTCTCTCCTTCTCTCTCTCCCCCCTCTCTCCTTCTCTCTCTCCCCCCCTCTCTCTCTCTCTCATAATTATGTGCTTAGTGATAACTTTTGTCTGTTTCAGCTCAACCCAGATTATCGGGATGTCAATGACGGCAAAGTTACGGTGAGTATCTATTTGTGTGGTCAGGCAGGAACGGGAACACAGTGATGACCTTATTGTGTATTAGTGTGGCGATACTTTTTCGTTCTCCCTCTCCCCAAGCTGTCCCGCCTATAGGAGCACTCTTTCCATGTGTATCTAAATCCAATAACAAAAGTGTAATATATTGCAGCTTACCAGTCCTTAGGGTGATCCTGCCAGTCACATACTTCCTGTTCTACGGTGACAACTAGGGATCAGCTCAGGTTCGGATCTGTCATGTCTTCTTAAGCTGGTCATACACTCTGCGAATTCATCCAGAACCGGACCATATCCACTCAGTGGGTGGTGAGCAGCCTTCCGTCCGGCATCCTTCAATCGATCAGCTGCCATCACTGTTGGGGTATTATGACAGCGGCACGCCCGCCCTTGTCAGGATTCAATGACCCAGTGGGAGAGTCTTCCGCCCACGCTAAACATCTACTAAACATCATTTTAGGGATGCACCAATACCAGTTTTGCAGTATCGAGTGCGAGGACCGATATTTATCTTTCGATACTCGCCGATACCTGTACTTCCGCTAGCATGGAGCCGTCTTCCCAGCCAATCAAGAAGCCGGGCAGCGTGTCATTCGGCACCGATACCAGTATCGGTGCATCCCTACTTATTTTTTTGTTTTGTTCGGCCTGCGGTTTGAATGAAAGAAATATAACCGTGTGGTCAGCTTAAAAAAAGAACTCCAGGAATGAATTAAATGAACTGCTCATTTTTGTCTACGGGGTGGAATACAAAAGATCAACTCACCCGATCCTCAGTCCTGCGGCAGTCCGCGCTTACCACTTGTCCCTTTCGCTCCAGCTGTGCGTCGGCATCCTCACGTCTAATACAAGTGAATGGAGCTGCATTAAACGTGATGACTTCAGCAGTCCATCGGAGCCTGGCAGAGTAGGGGCTGCAGGGAGCGGTCTAGCAGTCACGCGGGATCGAGGATCAGGTATATATGTCTTCTTTAATCCAGACCCTAGAGCAAAACAAGCAGTTAACTTTTGCAGTGCAGGGGTAGCTCCACTACAAGTTTTAATTGTGTTAATTCCTGGAGTTCTTCTTTAAGAAAGTGTAGGTATGCTGCCATAAGTCCTAGATAAGTCAGCATTGCCAAAGAAGGTGGTTCAAGTTTTGCCAGACTGAACTTGAGGCAAATACTTATTTTCAATAGAGCATTGAAAGGTTAGAACTTCTTACAATGTTTTTATTGTTGTCTTTGGCTTCCTATCCCAGTGTCCACCAATTCCCACTCCCCATTTCTTATACAGGTGTCACAGGAACAGGAAGTGAGAAAAATGCCCCTAATGGGGTCACAGATGAAAATAAATACCTGAAAGAAATTTTAACTCTTTCTCGATTTATTCAAAACTAAAATAAAATACATTTTGGATAGAGTTAGGCTTTTACTGAAATTGAGATTTGCAAATCTATACTTTGCTGGTGTGTTCTGATTTGTCAATACTGAGACCTTTGCTTGTCCTCAAATATATAAATATGTGTGGTGAAATCCGGGTTGAATAGCTTATAGCTAATTTTGGCTCTCGCAGAGACAGCCCTTCGGCCCCCGGTATTACGGAGGAGGGTGCCTGGCCCTCGCTGAGGTGGATTGGATAGGGTTGCTGTTTGCTCGTAACTCTCATAGAGGAGCTTTGTGCTGCCATGGCCTCGTACCATCTGGCTGCAGGACAGGGAGCTTATTTTATATCTCTCCGGAGAGTAGAGTTGCATGGCCAGAAGTCCCAGCAGTTCAGCAATTCCAGAAGATTCCATTGCTCCTCTCTCACTTCTTTTTATGCACATGTTTTTCACTTTTAAATATCAAGAGAGTTACAAAAACAAACTGGTTATTTTCTTTGGCTCTGTTAGTGTGTGTGTGTGTGTAGTGTGGAATAGGTGTGTGTGGGTTCAGAGTGTGCCGTTAGGACTAGGCACACTTGTGTTATTGTCTTTTCTCAGTCCATTATTTGGGTACAGGCCATATCAAATATGGGCCATTCTTTGTAACTGGACTGTGACCCCAAGTTTTACAGTGTCATTGTTCTGGGACCCCCAAGTGTCATTATGTAATTGGTCTTGGATCCCAAGTGTGAGTGTATTATTGTTATAGTGCTTCCAGGTGTCACTGTGCCATCGTTCTGGGATCCCAAGTGTCAGTGTATCTTTGCTTTGGGATCCCCAAGTGCCATTGTTTTGGGACCCCAAGTGTTAGTGTATCATTAGTCTTGGATCCCATGTGTCATTGGTCTTGGAACTCAAGTGTCGGTGCTTTATTGGTTTTGGATCCCAAGTGTCATTGTGTCATTGTTTTGGGACCCCAAGTGTCAGCGTGTCATTGGTCTTGGATCCCAAGTGTCAGCATGTCATTGGTCTTGGATCCCAAGTGACAGTGTGTCATTGGTCTTGGAACCCAAGTGTCAGCGTGTCATTGGTCTTGGATCCCAAGTGTCAGTATGTCATTGGTTTTGGACCCCAAGTGTCGGTGTCATTGTTTTGGGACCCCAAGAATCATTGTGTCATTGGTCCTGGAATCCAAGTGTCAGTGTGTCATTGGTTTTGGATCCCAAGTGTCATTGAGTTGTTGTTTTGGGACCTCAAGTGTCATTGTGTCATTGGCCTTGGATCCCAAGTGTCATTGTATCATTGTTTTGGGACCCCAAGTGTCAGCGTGTCATTGGTCTTGGATCCAAAGTATCATTGTTTTGGGACCCCAAGTGTCAGTGTGTCATTGTGTCAGATTGAATTTTTGGCCGATTCAGCAGGAGACGGACGAAATTCGATGGCCTTTACACTTTAACCGATCACTCATGCCCCTATGTCCTAATCCGAATCTTAACCTTAATACTTAACCCTTGACCCTGACCTAGCTCCTAATATTTCCTTAACCATTTGTTTATACTTAAGGCTACCATACACTTATAGTTTTTTCTCGTTCAGCCCCGTGTATGGGCTCTGTGTATGAGCAGCTTAACCCCCTCCAGGCAGCTGTGACAAAGGACCATTCTGTGCCAAAACAGCACCAACATCCCAACGTTAAAAGCTTTTAAATCCAATTGTGCACTTGTTCTGGGAATGTATGAGCATAGTTGAGTAAACATTATCAAAAGAGACTCATTCTGCTAATTTTCACCTAGTCCTTTAACTGTATAATTTTTTTTTTTTTTTACATTCTGACATCATCATGAGAACAATCAAGGGACTTTATTATATTTACACACCGATAACGTCAAGGTAATATAGAAGGACTGTGGGTGTATGAGGAGGCGGCCTGTCGTCTCATACGTAGATTATCACGTCTTATCTTTCTGGAGTTATACTTAGCACAGGAGGAAAGCGACAATTCAAGCCTAAGAAATGGAAAAGCGTAGAAAGCAGGGACTATAATTTATACAGCTGACAGAGTCCCCTCTGTGTGATCTGGCACACACGTCCTAGTTGCACGTCGGGCTCTTGCAGCCATGACAAGCGCAGTGACTTCAATACCCATGAGCGCCTTTTCCGGTTCTACAAGGAGAAGTTTACGTTGCTGTTCCTTTTCATGTCAATAGTACCCTAGCACAGAGAATGTTAAACCTAACTCCAGCGGGGAACGGATAGAACCTATTGCATGTTTGCTTCACAGCCATTGTGAGAACATCGAGATAGCATCTATTAAGCCTCCTAAACCATCATCCGTGCTTTCTATCAAGTCATCCACATAAGCTTGAAGGGGGGGTGCCCTTTAACCCCCAAAATGCATTGGCTGCATATTTGGACACTTGCTTAATCAATAAATGCAATATCTTTTCCAAACTTATTGTGGCGCTCCTCACTCAACCTTCTCAACATTTCAAGGCCCTAGAGAATCCAACTAGCACAAGACCCTCCATGAGTTGAGCTAACACAGAATACCGGTTGTCCAAAATTTCAAGCTCTATCTCAAAAGTTTCCAGCCAAGAATATTTTTGCCATTTGTGTCCCTATTGGGCCATCTCTCCAAGTTTGACACAGACCAAAACAAAAAGACAAATGTAGCAGAGTGAGGAAGGGTCAGAAATGACAACGGTTTTATTGTTGTCTGTGCCTTCCTGTTCCTTATCACCCATTTCTTACAGGCGTTTCAAGTGACTCCCCCAACTCTTCTTATAAAATTATGAAATTAATTCAAATCCAGCAGGGATGATGGGAACCCCTCATAATGAACTCATCAGGAGTGCTGACCCAGGAACTCAGCACCGGGATGATGGGCATCACTCATAATGGGTACAGCAGGTGTGCAGACCCAGGAACTCAGCACAGGGATGATGGCATCCCTCATAATGGACACAGCAGGTGTGCAGACCTGTGAAATCAGCACAGGTATGGTGGAACCGCTCATAATGGGCACAGCAGGTGTGCAGACCCAGGAACTCAGCACAGGGATGATGGGCATCCCTCATAATGGACACAGCAGGTTTGCAGACCTGGGAACTCAGCACAGGGATGGTGGAATCCCTGATAATGGGCACAGCAAGTGTGCAGACCCTGGAACACAGCAGAGTAATGGTGGGAAGTTCTGGGAACCCCCTCATAATGGGCACAGCAGGTGTGCAGACCCTGGAACTCCGCAGAGTAATGGTGGGAAGTTCTGGGAACCCCCTCATAATGGGCACAGCAGATGTGCAGACCCAGGAACTCAGCAGAGGAATGGTGGTAAGTTCTGGGAACCTCTCATAATGGACACAGCAGGTGTGCAGACCCAGGAACTCAGCAGAGGAATGGTGGGAAGTTCGGGGAACCTCTCATAATGGACACAGCAGGTGTGTGGATCTAGGAACTCAGCACAGGGATGTTGGAACCCCTGATAATGGGCACAGCAGGTATGAAGACCTGGGATCTCAGCACATTGATGGTGGGAGCCCCTCATAATAGGCACAGCAGGTGTGCAGATATTGTAAATATATTAAAAATGAAATTCACGTATTAAAGCTTATATGAGATTAAAGGGATTTGGCTTAAATTATATGTAAACCTTAACCGTGACCTCTTATTTGCTTCCTTTTGGTCTGTTAAATATACCATTGAAAGTGACGTGTAATATTGGTTTGAGACAGTGCCCGTTTGCCTTGCCCAGAGCTCTGTGAATTACAGGACACATCCCACCTATGTACTGGAGAGGGGAAAGTGTTCTGTAGTACTAACACAGTTCCTAGGTTTAAAATAATTTCTCTTCAGCACTAAGCTGATTTATGTTTTCTGGTCCTTTATTTAAAAAATGGCTTTCCTAATGAATTCCAGCCCTCTTTTCTTTTCAAAGCAATCTGCAGAGTCATAAAATCTGCAACATGCTGTTTTCGGGTCACAGGATAATTGAGCGATTTTAGAGTTGCAGGCGTTGCAGCATTAGGGGTTAAGTGGTTGGGGGAACTCCGCTCACAGTAACAGAAGCTGTGCCAGCTCAGCTGCCTCTGAGGCTGAATCAGCTGGGGAATCACACAGCCTGTGTCTTCCAGGGAGTCTTGAGTGGTGGAGCGTGATGCCTCTGCTAAAAATGGAGATGACTCACGGCTTAGTCAACAGCAAAGGTGTTTGTGGAAGCGAGAGGCTTCACAGGGGTCTGCAATGTAAGGAGAGGCATGAATGCGCCCATGTGCTGCGACACCCGCAGCCTGCTCAAACACCCCCTCCTTGGATCGCTAACGGCTATAATATCACAAGTCACCCCTCTGCCTGGCATCTGCAGACTGAGGACCATATGCTTGTTATTTGTTTCAATTTATTAAACAATTTGCCAAAGCCACCTTGGTTTTTTTTTTACAGGATGGTGGTTAAATGGTTGTCATTCCTGTTTCGCAGCACCGGGGTCCTGGGACAGGACATGGGTAGAGGCAAAATGTCTCCAGTGTGCAGGATAGCTTAAATGAGTCTGTATGTTTGCCTGATAGCTTCCCTGATGGCACATTGGGCATATTCCAAGATAACAATGCCAGGATTCATCAGGCTCAAATTGTGAAAGAGTGGTTCAGGGAGCATGAGACATCATTATCACACATGGATTGACCACCACAGAGTCCAGACCTTAACCCCATTGAGAATCTTTGGGATGTGCTGGAGAAGACTTTACCCAGTGGTCCCACTCTCCCATCATCACTTCATGATCTTAGTGAAAAAGTAAGGCAACTCTGGACAGAAATAAATGTTGTGACATTGCATAAGCTAATTGAAATGATGCCACAGAAAATGCCAGTGGCCAGGCAGTGTATATACCGTGTTTCCCTGAAAATAAGACCTACCCCGTAAAGTAAGACCTAGCACTATTTTTCAAGATTCCTATAATATAAGACCTACCCCCAAAATAAGACCTAGTTTGGCGGTAGCATGTACTATACCGCGCTGTCCACTCTCCGCCTGTGAAAGAACGGAATCTGCTTTACCAATACTGACCAGCAGGAATATAACGAGAGCAACAGTATTATTCTCATTCTTACCATACCATTAAGGTCAGTAAATAAAAGACAGTGGACATTCTGAAGTGATTACTGTATTGGGCTGCTTTTACACTGATCCGCACAGGGCAGTCTTTAACACGGCAAAAGGGGCAGTTGCCCGGGGCCCAGTCATTGTTGTGGGGCCCAAAGCAGCTGCCACTTGAGCCCGCAAAAGATACACACGTGTCACTGTTCTGTTTACTTTGCGATCTGCATTGCATAGTGTTGCTCAGGCCCCTGCTGTACGCCGCATAGCACGACGTCTCATGCAGAGTCATCTCTCCCTCTAAGGTTTCCTCCTATCTGCTCTTTTGGAGAGCGAAAGTGCATGGCGGGAGAGGGGCAGGTAGGGGGCAGGGGGCCCAAGAACATTTTTGCCTATGGTCCAATTAATATTAAAGATGGCCCTGGATCCGCAGATGCAGCACTGTGCACCTGCAGGTTACCTGCACTAAGCCATAGTACTTGTACATGTATTGTACAGGAATAAATTTAGATTGTTGTACATTTTGTTGCACATAAAAAATAAATAAAAATAAGACATCCCCTGAAAATAAGACCTAGTGTGTTTTTTGGGGCAGAAAATATATAAGACAGTGTCTTATTTTCCGGGAAACATGGTAGTAAATACAAAATCCAGCAGGGATGGTGGGGGCCCTTCATAATGGGCAGCAAGTACTTAAGTGCACAGAGGCACAGAGGAAATTTGATGCTTATTAAATGTTCTAATAGGCAATATCCTTCTGATATGTATACAATATGGTCTATAGCTACAGATAACAGAAGATGGAAGAGTTGTGTACAAATATAGCAATAACCCCCTGTTAAAATGTACATTTTTCTAGTCACAATAGTTTTTACTGAGGGTTACAAAAAACAAGAACCATAACATACAGGTTTTGGGGCCACATACAATAATACATACAACTTCAGAAACAAAGCAATAGTCATCTCCGGGAAACATCCAAAGGTGCAGCCTTAGATAGTGCTCTAAATTGGGCACAGCCAATAAGATAATGGGCCCATGCAACACCACATAGAGACGTTGAATCAGACCCACCATGGCTTGGAGACTGGGTACACAAGGAAGGACAAGGATAGAACAGGACATCAGCGAAAATTGAAGCGCCAAAGAAGAAGAAAAGATGTTAAAAAGAATAGATATCATAAAGATGGCAAAGAGGAAAAGAACAGGAGAACAAAGGGAAGAGACCCCGGAGTATTCCGCCCACCCATCCCACCTGCAGGGTTAGAGGCAGAGAAATCAGCGCATTCGTCCACTTCCTGGGACACATAGTGAGTGGGGTCCCAGATCTTACGGAACCTCCGCGCAGTATCATGCCGATCGGCAGCAATGTGCTCATTCACCAAATACCACAACATCTAAAATAGTTTTTAAACTATTTGTCATTAATATAGGTCAGATTTTCATGTGCCCGCTTGACCTATCTCCAAAACAGCCTGTGAAAGGGGGAACTCTAATGAACTCCACGTTGTCTTTTTTTTTTCTTTCTTACTTTGCCCCCTTAAAACCCATACCAGACCGCAGTCTAGGATAAGGAAAAATTGAATTTGGGAGGACCACACATTGTTCATTACTTTTTACTTTTACACTTTTTACATTGTAGACTGGAGTGGCTGGGGATTTTACATATTTTTAAAAGGCGCCATGACTGAAAAATGGTTGAGAAACACTGGTTTAGAAGGCAGTGAAAAATGTGAATGAATCCTCTGCCCACTGCTATACACCCGTAAAAAACCTTTGCATAAAAACAGGGATTCTTGGTTTGCATATATTTCAATACATGTTCAAAATTGCCAGCTATGTCAAAGTGATCTGTCTCTGGCCAGTCCTACTTTACTGTCATTTTAAACATTTCTGTCTACAGAAGACAGGACCTCTTTCTCATTCTCCACCGCCTCAAGGAACCTGATGTTCATTCTCTCTAATAAAAAAAAATGTTAAATTTACAAATGCAATTAATAATGAATTCACTAATAAAGAGTATTGATTTATAAAGTGTATCTGAACTCAAGAACAAAAATGTAATATATTGCAGCTTACCCATCTTTAGATATGCTGGTTGCAGTAGTTTTCTTTTTCAGGGCTATTTTTCCCTTTATTTATACCTAGTGATCCTGCTAGTTACACATTTCCTGTCCTAGGGTGACAACACCTACTGTACTGTACTGTATCTATGGATGAGCAGTCACCATCAGACAGAAAGTGTTTTAGGACTACGGAACACCTTTACCTCTCTGGATTGTAAGCTCCCTGAGGGCAGGGACTGATGTGAACGTGCAACTATGTAAACGCTGTGCAAATTGATGGCGCTTTATAAATATCTGTAATAAATAAATAAAAGAAACTTCAGGCTGATCTCCTTCACATTTATATTTACAGTTTCTCATTTAATATTTGTGCTCACTTTGCAGAAGGAAGGTGAATTGCCGGTGTCGAAGAGGAAATGGCAGGCAGGAGAGAAGATTATGTTCACACTGGTGTCTGTACCGCACGGGAACGACATTGCGTCACTCTTTGAACTGGACGCCACGACCCTGCAGCGGGCTGACTGCTTGGTGCCCAGGTAGAGCCAGACTGCACCAGATTCTGTCCGGCAGTTCTGCGCCTTTTTTGCCAACATTGCACTGCAACCTTTAGGGCTTATTCACACAGGCGTGTACGTCCATACAGCGTGCATGCCCATGCAAAGACTCGATCCCGGGAGGGACAAGTGTTGCATGTAATTGTGTGCAACAGCCTGTACCTGCCTTTGAGAGGACGCAGCTGCACGCAGTTACATGCGGCTACACGCAGACCCGAACCTGTACATCTGTACACACCCGTGTGCCCTTTAACTCTCTTTTCAATGTAACAATAAAACTTTTATTTTGGCAAGAGTGGGAAAGAGTTACAACCTATCATATGAAGGTTTTTATTGCTGTGGTCTTGTTGTGGAAATTTCCCCCCACTCCCTGCCCTGATTACAATGTTTCACCTGGGCAGGAATTAAGGGGAAATCTCCAGTGGGGACACAGACAACAATGTAAAGCTGCTAAGAAAAAAAAAGAAAGATTGTTTTTTTAAATTTTTTTTATTTACCGTCTTGTCCTTCCTTGAAATGTACCTTTAGCAGTGCTATGGGAGGGTTCCAGCAGGCTCCACACACTGCAGGCTTCCCACAGAAAACTACAGGAGGGGGTGGATACAAGTCACCTTGCACAAGGAGAGAGAGCAGCAGTGACTGGTCATTATTCCAGGAGGTTCCTGCATACAATTTCTTGTATTTGCTTATCCTGTAAAAATATTTTTTTTTTCACATTCTTTTCATATGGAAAATATACATTGTATATTTTTATCAGCTTTGGTTTTCAGGAAAAAATGTTGTTTCTAAATGTAGGAACTCCTACGTCAGACTGCGCCATCTTTGTACCAACACCTGGGTGACCAGTACTAGTATTCCCATTGACACAGATGAGGAAAGGCCAGTCATGCTGAAGGTAAGAAGCCAATACTGGCAGTATTACCGAATTAGACCGCTCAGGGATTTACAATGGTGGGATCAATACTCTGTAGTTCTTGTCCACCGTATCTAGTGTCAAGTTTTTATTTCTGTCTGTGTCCCAGTTGGGAAGATTTTTGTCTCACTTTCCGTCCATGTGAAAAAAAATCGGGGAACATAGGTTTCACTGGGACAAAAAACACAGACAGCAATAAAAAAAATTGTCAAAAGCTTTCTCACTCTACTAAAAAAGTTTCTTTTTAAACAGATTTTTAACGAAAGGGGGACACCAAAAAACAAAACTGTGCTGGGGTTGGGCTTTCATTGTTGCAGTCAGTCAATGGAAGACTGTTCATTAAAGTACCTTATGACTACTGTTTACGTGCAATGGACCACGCTTTTTTTTTTTTTGCAGTTGCCCACCAAATGCTAGGGGACATTAGATGTAGACTTTAAGTACAGTAGATTATGGAGCTCAAAAAGAGCAGATCATAAGGATAATCAGATACAATACATTTAGTTAGAGTCTATAGCAAACGCGTTTCAGGAGTCATATGATCTCACCTTCTTCAAGGCTTTAAAACAGATGCATACCATCTAATGTTATGGTTAGTGAATGACAGATTAAAATCAGCTTGAAATACTGTTTAACATTGCAACAAAGCGGACAGCTAATCGGTGGCTGGTGTTTATAATGTTTTACTTTATACCCTGCCTGGCCAAACAAAAAGACACATTTGATTATATCATTAGACCATCTTTAGCTCTGATTCCGGCATGCATTCGCCATGGCATTGTTTCCATAAGCTTATGCAATGTCACAACATTTATTTCCGTCCAGAGTTGCATTGGATTTTCTCCAAGATCTTGTAGTGATGTCAGACCACTGCGTAGTCTTCTCCAGCATATCACAAGGATTCTCAATGGGGTTAAGGTCTGGACTCTGTGGTGGCCACTCCATGTGTGAGAATGATGTCTCATGCTCCCTGAACCAATCTTTCACAACCTGAGCCCGATGAATCCTGGCATTGCCACCTTGCAATATGCCCAATGTGCCATCAGGGAAGAAAAATCCCATTCATGGAAAAACTTGGCCATTCAGTATATTCAGGTAGGCAGCTGACCTCATTTTTTTGGGGACATAAAGTCCTGAACCTAGTGATTATCCAATGGAAGGCTCTGACCTATTTGCTTAGCTAAAGCCTGGTGGGGACTTCATTTTTTTTGGCCAGGCAGTGTATTTATAGATGCTAGCATCCTCCTGGATGTCCACTTATCCTATCTCGAGCTAATGTTAATCTGTCATTCACCACTGCAGTAAAATTAGACAGCATGCATCTGCCTCAGACCTTTGAAGAAGGTGGATTTATGCGACTCCCGAAATGCGTTGGTTATGGACTTGAAAATAAAGAGCTTATTGTATTATTGCTAGTTGGCTGACCATGAAGCCTTGACAGAAATCCCCATGGTCCTGATCTGGTTTTGGGGTCCTCCACAGCCTGGGCATTTATGTATAGACTCCCTTCAAAACATCATTATTAGTATTTTCCAACAATTTTAACAGTTTTTCTGCTAGCTATCATCTATAGTTATAACCTGATATACATTTACTGCTATTGACAAGAGTTTGCTCATGTAAATCCATCCAATAGATTGGAACGTGCCAAACGAAGGAAGATAAGGAAGCTTTTGCCATCATCTCTGTTCCGCTGTCGGAGGTGCGAGACCTGGATTTTGCCAATGACGCCAACAAAGTTTTATCCTCCACGGTCAAGAAGTTGGAGTATGGAACCATCAATCAGAATGAGCGAAGGTTTGGCCATTTTGCTCTTGGGCAAATTATTTCTTCAAGTCTGTCAAACTGTCATGTTATACTGTTTGTTGGCCACGTTCAGTTCTGAAGTCATTTTTGAATATGGTTGTGCCTTTTTTTTTTAAAGACAAATCATTGAATATGCAGTAGATTGATTACTCCACACTTTATCTCATAAAATCATTTACATTTTGCTGGAAACAAGATATTCAGAGGAAAAATTATTGAGGTAACCACAAATATCACAAGATGTTTAAAGAAAACTGTAAAATTGTTGCATGATGTGATCATTGTTAACGTGACACTATACTCAGAACTTAAATCCTAAAAATGCATTTAGGTACTTTAACTATTAACTAAAATGTGTCTTATTTGTGTATCACTCGGCTGTAAATCCTCAAATCATCTCTGAATTGGTGCCGACACTGTCCTTCCTTCTGGTGGGTGGCTACTTTTGTTCTCAATGGTCGCTGTGTGTGTTATAAAGTAGTCACCGCTCCAAGCTCACTCCCATGATGCACTACAATCTCAGTACAAATTAGTAAACTAAACATGAGATTGTAGTCTATCATGGAGGGAGCTTGGAGAGGTGACTACTTTACAACACACACAGGGACCATGGAGAAAAAAAGTAGCCACCCTCCAGAAGGAAGTACAGTGTCAGAGATGATTTGAAGATCTACAGCCAAGTGATACACAAATAAGTTAAATTTTTATTAATAGTTAAGGTACTTAAATGCATTTTTAAGATTAAATTCTTGAGTTTAGTGTCACTTTACGGTGGCCATACCAATTACAATCTAATTTACAATCTTTATGTTTAGATTTACATATTTTCTTTAGTTATTATGGTTAAACAATGAATTAAAAAAGACAAATATAAAACATTGCATATCAATAGTTTGTATTCTCATTTCTAGCCAGCAAGTGGCACTCTAGGCACCTCTTTATATGTTTTTCAGGCTCTCCATATCTGCTTTAGTTGTGGTCCACTACTAAAGCTATCATTTACACATGCAGCTGAATAAGTCAGAGCAATCACTCCTCCTTCTCTCTCTCTCTCTCTCTCTCCCTCCCTCCCTCCTGATCTATTCTGAGGGCTCTGTTCACATTTTCAATTCAAGTAGAGAAAAAGACCTTGAAAGTAAACAGTTCCCGCTATTTTTCTCTTTAGAAAACAAAATCATATTAAATGTATTTATACATTATACATATATACATTTGTCCCTTTAAAACACCTATTTTTGGGAGCTAAATCAAAATAAACTGAATTCGGTCTGTTTTATAAATATTTATTAATTTTCAAACATCAATTCAATTTCACATATTTTACAAAGTTGACATACAATCAACATTAAAACAAGACCAAACAAGACATTGCCTTAATTCCTTCTAACCTCCGTATTATACCCATTATCCATAACCCAATCTATGTCTGCGCAGGGCCATCCTCCCCTATTTTACCCTTTAACGTGATGTCATATTATATTTAACCTTATTATTAACTACCAGTTATTTTTAGTTTCATTAGTGTTTCCATTTCTTTACTGTTTAAGCCCTTCAGCTCAGACAATAATTTTGTGCTTTCCATAAATCGATACTCTATGTGCCAAATGTTTTATCAAAGTGAAAAGTGAATCAATATTTAATTAATTTTATTAATCAAAATGTGATAGTGTGTGTCTTTCTCAGTTTACAAAATTCATGGAGTTCATGTACAATAAATAGACGGCTTTGCTTTTACAGGGTTATTCACTAAAGGGTGAAGAGTTTGAAGAAGGCAGGAGAAGTAGACAATGTAGGCCAACATAGCTGAAAAGTGAGCTGGATTGGAGAACTTTTCCAAATCAGCTATGTCGTCCTAGATTATTCACTTCTCCTGCCTTCTCCAAAACTCTTCACCCATTTGTGAATAACCCTGTTAATGTTTTCGGAAGATGATCATCCATATCTTGCTCTCCCTATGATTCATGTTTTCTCTCCGTTCAGGTTTGTAACCAAACTCTTGGAAGATCTGATATTCTTTGTAGCTGGCGTCCCAAATAACGGACAGGAAGTACTGGATGTAATTGTCACCAAACCCAACCGGGAAAGACAAAAGTTAATGAGGGAGCAGAATATTTTAGCTCAGGTGAGCAGCAACTTAATCGGGAATTAGCAGAAAGCCCAGAGAGAAATATAAGTCTAAAGGCTTGAGTTTGTAATGCACATCTGAATGCTTGTTGCTCAAATGAATGCACAGCTCAACAATTGACAAGAGAAGGCTGCATTGGACCTGATATGCTTGCAGTCCAAATGCACCTAAATTGGTTCTGCTGCATCTGAAAAAAAGGTCAGATGCAGTTTCTGAACTGTCATCTACACCAGGGTTTCCCAAACTATTTGTAGCCACGGCACCCTATAAAGGTATGCAAAATCTTGAGGTCCCCCAGTCTAAAATGTAAAAAGCAATTTGTGGTCCCTCCATATCTAAACCAGACTCTTATCCCAGATAGGTGCCTGGTATAGATTTTAAAGAGGGAGCTCCACACATTCAATTAATCTTTGAATGGATCCCACCTTCCATAGATTAGCATTTGTTTCCATGGTGCTAACTGCTGGCCTGTCTGCAACATGTAAAGGCATGATGCTGTGCAAAACCTTTGTGGCGCCCCTGAGGAAAATGGAAGGCACCTCTGGGATTTACTCTACTCCATCAAAGTTTTTGTGAATCTGCTGATCTGCAGTTGACGTGCATTTCAAACACATGTAAAATGCTGAAAAACAACAATGGTGTTCATGCCCTTAAGGTGCCCGAATGTGTTTCAATCCGATTGTATTCGTAAAAAAAATATAAACCTGCACAGGCATTTTTTAAAATCGCGATCAACCCATTTTCTTTTAGGTCGACTCAAGAAATGATATGACAGAGCAGAATATTAATTTGTAGTATGGTTGTATTTTAAAGAAGAACTCCAAGTATGCAAAAAGTTAACATTTGCAGTGCACTGCAAGGGTTTACTGTTCTTTTTTTCTCTAAAGAAGAAAGTAACAATGTCTCTAGAAGAAAAAAAGCTGAGCTGACCCAGAGCTTGGTTTTCCTACATGGAAGCCTGCTATAAGCTGGAACTGCCGATTGCCACTTCCTGTGGCTCCTTTCTGCCCCTTTGGCATCTTGAAAACCTGGAGAAGTCATCCCAAACTATCTACCATTAGCATATGCTGGCTTCCAGGTGCCAGGGTTAACTTTATTTTTTTGGCCCTGGAGTTCAAAGTTATTTGACTAAAGAGCAACCGTTTGGAAGTATAAGGTGTAGCTCCACTGAGCAAAAATATTCTTTGTTATGATGCAAGGAAGAAGTTCAAAGAGAACTTTCTTTATCGTCTGTAAATGTCTGCTCATGGCCATCTGTGATATATTTTATGGCATAGGGTCACCTGTGGGTAGTAGGGTCACAGTTCTCTAAACTAATGAGACTCAGATCCAGTCCCTGGCTTTAGTGAAAAATTTCCTACTGACTGAAAAATTTGTCATTTTGTTATTGTCTTTCTTCTTTTCTACATGGGCAGTTGGTGAATTAGGAAACTTGAAATACAGTTACATTTATATAGAAGAGAAAGTGTTGTCTTTGTTTAATGATAACAAATGTGTTTTTTTTTTCCCTCCAATGTGTTTCCCCAGATCTTTGGCATCTTGAAGGCGCCATTCAAAGACAAGGCGGGTGAAGGCTCCATGCTGCGGCTTGAAGATCTGGGAGACCAGAGATACGCCCCCTACAAGTACATCCTGCGACTTTGTTACCGCGTCCTGAGGCACTCTCAGCAAGACTATCGGAAGAACCAGGTTAGTGTAACTGCTAGGGAAACTTGCTGGCTGTAGGATAGCGGGATGGTGGGGGAATTTAAATGCATTAATCACATACATGAATCGATCAGCCATAACATTGTGACCGCCCACCTATTATTGAGTAGGTCCCCCTTCTGCTGCCAAAACAGCCATAACCCGTTGAGGCATGGACTCTACTAGACCTTTGAATGCATGCTGTGGTACTTGGCACCAAGCCGTCAGTAGCAGATCCTTCTTGTAATTTGTGAGGTGGGGCCTCAATGGATCAGACTTGTTTTTGCAGCACATCCCACAGATACTTAATTGGATTGAGATCTGCTAAATTTGGAGGCCAAGTCAACACTTCAGACTCATTGTTGTGTTCCTCAAACCATTCTTGAACCATTTTTGCAGTGTTGCAGGGTGCATTATCCTGCTGAAAGAAGCCACTGCCATCAGGAAATACAGTTTCCATGAGGGGATGTACTTGGTCAGCAACAATGTTTAGGTGGTATGTGTCATAGTAACATCCACATGAATGGCAGAACCTAAGGCTTCCCATCAGAACATTGCCCAAAGCATAACACTGCCTACACTGGCTTGGCTTCTTCCCATAGTGTATCCTGGAGCCATCTCTTCCCCAGGTAAGCGACACACACCCACACGGCCATCCACATGATGCAAAATGAAAACATGATTTCATGATCAGACCAGGCCACCTTCCTACACTGCTCCTTGTTCCAGTACTGATGCTCACGTGGCCATTGTAGGAGCTTTTGGCAGTGGACACGGGTCAGCATGGGCACCCTAACCAGTCTATGACTACATAGCCCCATACGCAACAAACTGCGGTGCATTGTGTGTTCAGACATCTTTTTATCGGAACCAGCATTAACTTTTCTCTGCAATTTAAGCTACACTAGCTCTTCTATTGGATCAGACTACACGGGCCAGCCTTTGCCCCCCCCCACATGCATTAGTGAGCCTTGACTGCCCATGACCTGCCGACGAGTGACATTGTATTAAGTTCAATGGGCACAGCGCAGTGCAGTCTGGTTGTACCACATAGCAATCTGCTGCACCGAAAAAATTTACTGCATGCAATACTTTTTTTTTTTCAGCACACACAACCGCAGTGCAGTGTTGTTAACTGTGCCCATCCATGATAAGGCAAATTCCCTTGTCTTGCATTAGGGCTCCCCTGAAAAAAAAGGGCCAGTGCAGCCTCATTGTGCTTGGTGTGTATCCAGCCTAAATCCAGAGACAGCAAGGAAACTGGCATGTTCAGAAGGAAGGCAGCAATGGCAGGCTGCATGTGCCTCTAACTGCACTTTTCCTTTAAATATTTCTAACTTTTAAATAAAGTGAGTTTATTTAATCCTGTCATGTGATTCTTCAAACTTTGAGTTCCCTCTCTATACAAGCAGCTTTTCACATGTTAGGGTTGATGCCGGTGCCCTGAGGACTCGCAGTGTGACCGTTTAGAGTGGGATGAATTCACAAGGACTGAAAGTGGGGCATTTACTGTACGAGGGCGGCAACGGCATGACATCCGGTCCTTCCATCCTTCTTCCCAGCCACTAACACAACTGATATTCTTCTCTTCCCAGGAATATATCGCCAAGCATTTCTGTATCATGCAGTCACAGATCGGATATGACATCCTGGCAGAAGACACCATCACCGCTCTCCTACACAACAACCGCAAACTGCTGGAGAAACACATCACCGCCAAGGAGATTGAGACCTTTGTGAATTTATTGAGACGGAACCGAGAGCCGAGGTCAGTGCGAGACCGCCTACGTGTTTCTTGTCTTATGATTCAAGGAGAATAAAACAAAGTTCACAAAGTAAAAAATGTCATGTTTTCAGAAAGAGAAAGCCTTTTATATATACTTATATATATATATATATATATAT
>NW_017306492.1:491375-513473 GCF_000935625.1 Nanorana parkeri
TGATCTTATCATTCAGTGTATTATTGGGTTTTAAATCAAATGTACTCAGTCTTCCACGTTCAGTTATAAAACTGTAAAGAGACCCTGTCACCAACTTTGCATGTAAAAGCACAGATAAATCAAGTATTTTACATACACCCTTGCAGTGTTTTCCTTACCAAAATGTTGTTTTTATGGCCTTGCAATGTTCCTCCTGAACATGCTAGAAAAGTTTGACTTGTTCAGGAAGAGTCAATTCCCTAGCACAGCCTTCCTTTATTGGAGCCCTCTCCTCTTCTGGGAGTGTCTAATTACTGTCTGTCTGGGGCTTATAATATCCCCTTTTGCTTCTCCACCAGCATTTACCGTAAATAAAAATGCTGGTGGAGAAGCAAAAGGGGATATTATAAATTGGCACTTGAGTGATAGCTCTGAGTCTGTTGGAGCTGACATCTAATCTAAGATGGAGGCACTCAGCAGGATTCTCAGGGCTTTTGTATTTCTACACAACGGAATCTTTTACAGGTATATACCATGCATAAAATATGTTAAATGCACAGACATTTAACATATTTAACTTCTTTATAATTAAGAGAACCTGTCGACAGATTCTCTTTAAGCAGCCACACCCCGTGAGATATAATACAAAAGCCCAACCGCAGTCAAAGCTTTTTGTTTTTTGACAGGGTGCTCTTTCAGGTTTTATTGCTGTCTGTGTCTTCATTCGGGAGATTTACAATCATTTCCCAGTCTGTAACCACTGACCAAGTGTGCAAGCTTTCACGTTATTTAAAAAAAAAGTTTTGGGTGGTGTTCCACTTTTAAGGCACCGTCTACTCAAAACTGACATTACATTGTTTGGTAGATGCTAGAGAGTTAATTTGCCTGACAGTCTCTTCTGCCCCCTGGGGACTCTATTGGTGAGATCTCTGAACTGAGTTCCTGGGGGTGTACACCTTCTGTGCCCATTATGAGGGGTTCCCACCATCCCTGCGCTGAGTTCCTTGGTCAGCACAACCTCTGTGCCCATTATAAGGGGCTTCCACCACCCCTGTGTTGAGTTCCTTGATCAGAGCACCTTCTGTACCCATTATGGGGTGCTACCACTATCCCTGTATTGAGTTCCCAGGTCTGCTGTGCTCATTATGAGGTGCTCCCACCATCCCTGTGGTGCGTTCCTGGTTCTTCCTCACCTGCTGTGTCCATTTTGAGGGTTTCCACCATCCCTGTGCTGAGTTCCTGGTTCTACACACCTGCTGTGCCCATTATGAGGGGTTCCCACCATCCCTGGGCTGAGTTCCAGGTTCTACACACCTGCTGTGTTCATTATGAGGGGTTCCCAATATCCCCTGTGCTGAGTTTCCGGGTCTACACACCTTCTGTGTCCATTATGAGGAGTTCCCACCATCTGTACTAAATAATGTATTAATTTTGTAATATGTATAATGTAATAGGAGAAGCTGGTAACACACAAAGATTGGAAACACCCAAAACTCCCTAGGGGACAGGAGCAGAAGCAGGAAGAATTTCCGTTCTTTTCAGTGATGCACTTGTGTGCTTTTGTATGGTTTGTTTGTAAAAATCATTCTGCTTGATATATTTTTATTGGTGTGTGCATACAGCACATCTTCCATAAGTATGAGCTGATAAATGTATCATGTTCTTGTTCTTTAGATTCCTGGATTATTTGTCGGATCTCTGTGTGTCAAATACGACCGCCATACCTGTAACTCAGGAGCTGATCTGTAAATTTATGTTGAGCCCAGGAAACGCCGATATCCTCATTCAGACCAAGTAAGTACTTTAATACGGTAGCTGCAATGCAGATCCTCCCTTCGGGGGCTCATGTCACTATCAGGACCTCATTTAATTTAAGCACCTTCTATGTTTGTAGAATTTGGGTTTTTGGTGGTGTCTGTGGTGGTGGTGAGGTTGGGGTTATTTTGGGATTGCCTAAATGCAGGCTTTTATAGGTTTCAAAGGGCCGGGTCAACCTGTAGCAAATCATGGGACAATCACAGCACTAGGTAGCCCATATCGCACCAAAATGTGACATTGGTGGCACTAGACACGCTTGTAGCCAATCAGAGAACTGGGACATTCTCAGTGCTAGGCCAACTCATACCATACCAGGTTGTGGAAGCATTGATGGGGCTAGGCCAGCGGTTCTCAAACTTTCTAGTGCCGCGACCCTTTGATAACAATTCCCAAGTTTGATAACAATGCCCTAAAAGTAAAAAATATTTCCGTTGCTCCTTCATCGCTGTAATTTTGCTACCGTTAGATAGCTATTAGATAGCGGCTCCCGGGAGAGAAACACTTTGACAGCAGCAGTGACAGCAGCAGTGGGAGGGTGCAATAGCTAGTTTGCTATTGGCTATTGCAAAGTGAAATATGCATTCCTATGCTGTTTTTTTTTTCTCTTTTTCTCTGACTGATGGCGGCCGGCGGCTCCGATGTCAGAAAAAAAAATCGATCGGGCAGAGTAAACCTTTCCCGGAGAAAGTGTTTCTCTCCCGGACGGCGGGGAGCCGCTATCTAATAGCGGGAGACTCCTGGAGTGTCCGGGAGAGTCGGGATGTCTTTAGGCGACCCCTGGCAAATCGTCATTCGACCCCCGATGGGGTCGCGACCGACAGGTTGAGAACCGCTGAGCTAGGCAATCCTGTAGCCATCCAAAATATTAATGCAGCAATCAAATATTATTTCACACACCAGCCGAAAGGCAATATTTCTGGTCTTTGAGTGATGTTTTATCTTCTGAATATTTTATGCAGAGGGACAGAAGTGGATGCTTCAAGGCCGCAGAAAAAGAAATGTAATCTCTTTATATCTCTCTACAATTTTATTTGCCTAAAGTGAACCTATCAATAGAAAAAATGGATTCAAATAACATAATTTCATAATAGGAGGCACCACAAGATGCCTTAGCACACCTTTTTTCTTAATTCTAAAATATTTTTTAGCACATGCCCGGTAGCCTTAAAACTCATCCCAACACACCCCAAATGTAAATACAAGGGTATTGGTCTGCTGTACAAAGCACTGCTAGAGCAGATTGCATGCCTTAGTTTGAAGTTGACATATAACATACATGATGTATTGTGCTTCTAGACTGGTCTCACTGCAGATGGACAATCCCCTGGAATGCTCTGTGCTTGCTGATGACATTGATGAAGAGGAGGTCTGGTTATATTGGATTGACAGCAATAAAGAGCCACATGGCAAAGCCATCCGACACCTGGCACAGGAAGCTAAGGAGGGAACTAAAGCTGACCTTGAAGTTTTAAATTACTACAGGTGAATGTCATTGCAACTTTTAGGGGAATGCGTAGCATTGTCAGCTTTTTCTTCAGATACACATATAACAAAAGATATTTTGAATTAAAATTTTTCACAGTTTGCAATGTTTTAAAACCTTGTTTTGATGTATGATTTGAAATTATATATGTACGTGGATATATGTACGTGAAGCCATACTGGCTTATTACATACTCAGTCACTGCTTCCTCCTTTGCAGGGCTGCACAGTGGTTGTGCCTTACTGCTCTTAGCCTGTGATGGCTCTCTATTATCCAGGTCATAGTATAGCTAGTAGTAGTCACTCACATTCAACTGGACTTGTTCTGTGCTGTTGAAGACATTTCGCTGCTTATTTTACTGGCTTTCTCCACTCTAATAAGTATTAGGAACATACTACAGTAATTATAGCCACACAAGTAACTCAACCTCATCTAATTGCCATGGAATGTGTCAAATCAGATGTTAATCCAAGGCAGTGGCGTAACAACCGGGGGGGGGGGCGGTGCGCTGGCCCCGGGCGTAAAGTGGAAGGGGGGCGCCGGCTGAAAATGGCACTTTTGGTAAAATGGTGAAAGTGCCATTTTCCTGCCGTTTTGTCGGGGCAGCCGTGATTTATTTCCTCCCCGCTGGGCCCTGCTCTTTGTCCCTGCTCTTAGAGGAGAGAAAGTGACAGCCGGCCGAGCGCTGCGCGAGGAGATCGCCGTGATCGGCTGGTGTCTCTCCTCCCACAACGCTCAGCCGCCTATCACAGTGCGGCAGAGCGGTGTGGGGGGCGGAGACAGCGCTGTCACAGACTTATTACATAATCCTATCGTATGGTGGTTCAGAGTATGGGGCATGTGTTAATCGTTCGAGCTACACGGATGATGGTTTGAATTGTTGTCCAGTGGCCAGAATAGAGATGTTAAAAGATATTAGAGAGAATTGAACAAAACTGGAGCAGTTGTCCATGGCAACCAATCGGCTTCTTCAGGTAAGTTTTGAAAAGGAAACATAGAAGCTGATTAATTTGGGCAACTGCTCCAGATTGGGACTTCTCCAGTTTTTATAAATTCCCCTAGGACTGATGATATGGAAAACCCCTACCCCTGTTTAGGCAGGATTGTTCCAATATGATGTAGATGGCCTCCCTTATTCCCTCTGTCCAAAATGTGCTCCTTCCCACAGTGCAAGTTTTCTTAAAACAATGCACTGCCTTTGTGGGAGTGTTAAGCAGAGAGTGTTTGCTTCCTCTAGCAGCTACTCTGCTCTCTATTTGTCCTGGTGACCATTATTAGTGAAAGAAAACCCCAAATTTGGGTTTTCATCAGAACAGGAATAGAGGGGAAATCTTCCCATAGGGACACTGGTTCTGGTAACCCCGCTGACCGCCAGGGATTTCTTTGGAGAGATTTCCTCTCATTTCCTGTTAGGGCTGTTGAACAAGAAGTGAAGGGAAATATTTCTAATGGGACACAAAGAGAAAAAAAAATGTGACATGAGTTATAATCCTTCCTCACTCTAAAGACCTTTGGCTTCAGTTCAACTTTTAAAAAATAACTATAAGTAAGAACTCAAAATCAGCTCGCTGAAAATTCGTTTTTTCCCCCCTCTTTTAACACATGAAATCAATATTTACATTTGACTAAATATGTAGTCAGAGTGCATTGCAACACCATGCAAGCTCCTGCTTGCTTCTATTTGATAAAACACTGAAAAGTACAATGAGGGTGTGCGATCTGCACTAACCATAACCTCCAAATTGTATCTTTCTATAGATAAATCACTTACAGGGTTATTCACAAAGCTGCCAAAGGCAACCGAATGAATAACCCAGCCGAAGTGAAGTGAGTCGAACGCTGTTCAGGTATTCACTTCTGGCTTGTATGACTGATTTCAGCCGTACATCGGCTAAAGTCAGCCATACATCGGCTGCCTTCGGTGCAGAAGGACTTCGACTCAGCCGATCCAACATCGCTGCCGTTCGCCCCTATTCTCATTGGGGCCGAGCGGCATTCGGCTCGGCTATTCTGCTCGGTACCTCAGTACCTCAGAGTTCAGTCTTTTATGGAATATTAACATTGCATCAGACAATCTACAAAGTAAAAAGATATTAAACATCTTTCATGAAACAAATGTTAATTATTATTTTTTTGGTACAGGTATCAGCTGAACCTGTTTGCACGGATGTGTCTGGACCGCCAGTATCTCGCCATCAACCAGATCTCCACCCAGCTTTCCGTAGACCTGATCCTACGCTGTATGTCTGATGAAAACCTCCCCTATGACCTGCGTGCCTCCTTCTGCCGTCTCATGTTGCACATTCATGTGGACCGCGATCCTCAAGAAACAGTGATCCCTGTGAAGTATGCCAGACTGTGGACGGAGATCCCCACACGCATCAGCATCCACGAGTGAGTGTTCTAATTTAGTCAGACGTAGTCTCAGCTGGACTGTAACAATAGATAGTAAAGTTGTGCAATACCATTCACAAAGAAAATATGACTTTGGGACTGCACAGCTGAGGTTATAATATAATGTACTCATATAGTGGACTTTTATCTCTTGCTATCATGTAGGTGATTATTGGAATGTCTGTAGGTTTATCCAGATCAAAACTGTAACAGTCTTCCTCCATCTTCACTTGTCTTCAGTTATGACTCCTTCACCGACTCGTCCCGGGATGACATGAAGAGGAAGTTTGCACTGACCATGGAATTTGTGGAAGAATATCTCAAGGAGGTTGTGAATCAGCCCTTCCCCTTTGGTGACAAGGAGAAAAATAAACTAACTTATGAGGTACTGGGATGATGTATGTGTTTCAACAGAAATCTGCCTGTAGAGGAAAAAAAATGTGCAGCATATACAACTGCTAAAGCAGAAACCAATAGATGTTTGCACATTTTGTTTTCCTTAAATGTTCTTTTGCATTCGCTGGAAATCCCCATATTTTCATGTATTATGCAAATGAATGAAAAACTGAAACCCATGTTAGAGGTCCGGCAGAATCCCCACATCCCTTCATTTGCTGTTTTGGCTGTTGGTTAACACTATTTGGCCAAAAGTGTATGGAGACCTGACCATCACAGCTGTATGAGCTTGTTGGGCTTCCAAAACCATGGGCATTATTATGGAGTTGGCCTCCCTTTCTGGCACTAACAGCTTGTGCTCTTCTGGTAAGGCTTTCTACAAGATTCTGAAGTATGTTTCTGGAAATTTGTACCCGATAAAGCATTTGTAAGGTTAGAATGATAAGACCTGGCTTGCAGGCATCCCAAAGGCATTCAGTAGAGTTGTGGTCAGGACTCTGTGCAGGACACTTGAGTTTCTCCACATCAAACCATGTCTTAATGGAGCTGGCTTTGTGCACTGGGACACAGTCATGCTGGAACCAAAGATGGTAATCACCAAACTGTAACCGCAAGGTTGGAAGCCCACAATTGTCTAATATGGCTTTGTATGTTGTAATATTAATAATCCCCATTGCTGCAAACACCCGAATTCAACCATTTGGATGTGCGTTCACATACCTATGGCCATAAAGTGTATGCTGGGATTAACCTTTAGTTGCAGTTAGGCTGGCACCACGTTTTCTAGCTGTACAGCTGATCTGAATGCCACTTGTTATAATCGGGGCATTTGTTGGGACATCTCCTAACCCAATAAAAACAAGAAACCACAAAAAGATTTTGCCCAATATTCTTTCCCTCTAACCTCCTCATCTCTTTGCAGGTCGTCCATTTGGCCCGAAATCTCATCTATTTTGGATTCTATAGTTTCAGCGAGCTGCTGCGACTAACTCGGACTCTTCTGGCTATACTGGACATTGTCCAAAGCCCCATGTCTTCCTACCTGGAGCGGCTGAGCAAATTCCAGGATGGAGGTGAGATTTGGCCCAACCTACTTTTGTTGTTTTCCTGTCTTGACGGCAGAAATAAAGACACAGTGGTAATCCGTGTCTGTCAAGAAAGTATTTCAGCCTTTGATGGGCACTGGTGCATTACACAGACTGCTGACCAAGAAGCAAGTTAAACATAGAAAAATGACTTGAATTTGGGGTCAGTTTGAAATCAGTCAGTTCATTTCTAGTCAGTGGGAGGTAGGATTGATATGCAAGTAAATGTTCTTTAACAAAAATGTATTCAGATGAACCACATTTACATTACAAAAAACATCATTTTGCAACCACAGAAGGCAGATATGACTGAACTGGGTTTCAATTGTGTGTAATTGGTTTCTTGTGTCATACCATAGGGAGGCAGGTGTTCCATCGGTTTAGCACTAAATAACTTTTGATTTCAGTAGCCTGATTGAGCTACTAGAACTATCCTGTGTGACTCCATTTTTAAAGTGTATCTAAACCCAAGAACAGAAATCTACATATTGCAGCTTACCAGTCCTTAGAAGTCTTCTTTCAGACTTTTTCCTTTTTTCACCTGTTGATCCTGCCAGTAACACCATGGCTGTCCCTATAATGAGGCAGCCTGAGGCATATCTTTGGGTCACGTGGGGGGTGGGGGGGTGGGTGGCAGGCAGAGCGGTACAATGTTTGCAGTGTGCGTGCCGCCCTCTTTTGCTAGAGTGTTCCAGGTTGCTAAGAGCCCGGCGATAAAATGTGTAAGAGCCATACACATCTCCCTGACCAGCTTTTGGCAACCTGGGATGCTCTGGCCAGCGCCCTGCCCAGCTCCTGGCAACCAGCGATGTCAACGGTTGCCAGCCACCCAGGTCTTGGCAACCAGTGATGTCACTGGTTTAGCAGTGCATCCCACCCAGCTCGTGGCAACCAGTGACGTCAGTGAACTGGACAGGACACTGGCCAGAACTGGAGCCCAATAGCTTGCACCACCACCACCGTTAACCCCCTGAGGAGTGCACCAGCAGCTGCTGCTACCTACCCTTTGCCTCACGGGATAACCCTGAGTAACACACTTCCTGTCCTAGGGTGACTACACTCACTCACTGTACTGTATCTATGGCGTAGCAGTGTTGTCACCCTAGAACAGGGGTGCCCATTAAGTAGATCGTGATCTACCAGTAGCTCTCAAAGCTGATGCTGGTAGATCACGAAGGGTGTGAATGGCGGCCTGAGTCTGCTGAGCCAAGCTCCCTGACACCTTTCTGGTGGATTCTGGTGGTTGAAGTGCTATGTATTACATCAAAGAATATTAGTTTACACAGCCTGCGGCACTGCAGTGTTTGCAAAATACAGCAAGGTGAGCCAGGAGAGAGAGGAGAGACAGCCAGGGGAGAGAGCAAGGAGAGCCAGCCAGGAGAGCGAGCAAGCAAAGAGACAGCCAGGAGAGCGAGGAGAGACAGCCAGCAGAGAGAGAGCGAGGGAGTTTTTTTTTTCGTTGGTAGATCTCATGTAGCTGTAGTATTTGAAAAGTAGATCTTAACACAAAAATTGGGGGCACCCCTGCCCTAGAACATGAAATATGTTAGTACTAATGAACACCACCACCTTTCCTCTTCTCTGTAACCAAGGTCTAGTACTCTGTACTCCTCAGAGATAGCTTAAAAACTATATAACTGATAACAATCCATAGAGGAAGTTCTCAACTCATAGGATTACCGGCAGGATCAACATATATTTTATTTCCACTTACAAACAGATATAGTACAGGTGAGCCCCATATGCAGAAGTAATGGGTTTTACACCAGGCCTCTGTTGGCGGATTGTAAAGGAGGTCGGCATTGAGAAGGTGCCCTCATACTGCAACGTTGTTAGTTTGATTATAGCTAAGCTCAGCTTTTGCCCGAACATTGATCTAAAAAGTTTTATAACAATCCATAGAATTCTCCTCTGATGCCATCCTGTGATTGTCTATCGCTCCTCAAAAACTTTCACCTATTATTGAAACTCGTAACCCGGGAGCCTTCACCGCCCCCAGGCCTCTGTACTAATTTGAGAACAATTACAGAACATTAAAATTACTTCTATACAATTCTGTCGGATCTTAATGATCTCTCTTTGGCTTATCAGCACTTTCTGAACTTCGGGCTGAAAGAATCTGATAAATTTAATTTTCACCGCCACATCCTTAAAATTCGTCTTTCATTGTCTTACATGAAGCACATTGTCCATCGCCTTCTTAGATATCCGTATTAGTGCTATTGAGTTGTCTTGGTGGCCCATATATCTTGCCCGCCGTTTTCAGCGGTAATTTTGCCGTTTCATTTTTTTTTCCCCCTCCCTTCCTCCTTATCTGCGAGTCTGAAATGGTATGTATTCCCCTTTGTGTGTCGCGGCTCTTATCATATCTTTTCAACCTGAGAGGTAGAATGTGTCACTCATACAGCTGGCAGGTTAATGAGCTGATATCATCGGCAGTGGCTCCGGGGCATCCATTGTCTTGCCAGTCATTAGCTAGCCTTGCATCAAGAAGCGCCAGTTCATTGTGCGCATGAAAAGGCAAACTAGATCGTTCCAGACAGCTTGCTGCGTTGCTTGCATGTCTTAATAGTTTTCTGGGCGCTTAATTAGCCCGAGTTTAAACTGTCGATTTGTATCATGCAGAATACTACTTGGCTTCTTTGGAAAGAGGAAGGGAAAGAAGTTTTCGCTGAGAGCCAATGAATGCTAAAGTGGTACTCCTTCTTAAAGCTGAACTCTGGGCATGCGTAAAAGGCATGAGCTAAGGCAGCTCTGTATTCCTTAATACACCCTTACTGTAAATGTGTGTGTGTGTGTGTTTTTTTTTAAATGCAAGCAGTGAAAGTTTCTGAATATGACTCAATATCAGCTTCCAGCAGAGCTCAGACTAGGAGTGGAAGAAGAAGCACAAGGAGCCAATCCAGGGGCGTAACTAGAAATCACAGGGCCCCATAGCAAAATTTTGTATGAGGCCCTGTGATTCCTAGTTGCGCTCTTGCAGAGCCCACCTTAGATCCCAAACAGCTCACCTGAGAGTGACCCTGCAGAGCCCACCATAGACACTATGGTGGGCTCTGCAGGGTCTCACGTGGGCTGGTCACACCCCTGCAAACCTCTTACCTGTCAGCTCCGATCCGCTGTCCGTCTCCTCCTCCTGCAAGGGCCCCCGCCTTCTCTTCCATCGCCGGGCCCTGTCTCCCCCTTCATCATCAGGCCCCTCCTCTTCTGACATCAACAGCCCCACCTCCTCTTCCGTCGCCAGGCCCCGCCTCCTCCGCTGCCGACGCCAGGCCCAGCATCCTTTGCCGCAGCTGCTGGCTGTCAGTGACACAGCAGCGACTGTGAGGAGAAACGCACCGCTGCAAAGATCACTGACAGGATGTCAGTGGTCTAACAGCAACACGTTCCTCCTCACACCCGCCAGTGACAGCCAGCAGCCTGAGATGCCAGAGCAACCCGGGCGGCCTGCATGGCATCAGGGGTATGTCCTGGCCGGGCCCCCCCTGTGCCCTGGGCCCCATAGCAGCCGCCTGGGTCACGATTGTTACGCCACTGAGCCAATCAGATGTGCTGATAGGAGGAGAGAGTAAAGTGATGATGACAGAGAGATGAGCTCATCAGCCTGCTGCTTCTCCTGTCACTGTCCAGTCACAGGCTAGGGAGGGATAAGACCTCTAAAGGTGCCCATACACCTTAGACCATCGCAAGACTTTTGTCTTGCAATGGTCGTATGCTCATTAAAAGCCCGTACGATCTGCCCACCTTGGACGGGCAGATCGTACTTGCGATCATCGGAAGCCCGCCCCGCATCAAGCAGCAGCAGTGTAAGTCATCCCTGGAGCCCATGTAGATAAGAAATGGCAGCAAAGAGGCCTCAGGAAAAAAAGGTATAAACAAGTATTTCATAAAAGTACCAGAGACATCATCACTGTGCTGTACATAGCCTGTGCAGAGAGCAGAGCTGTGGGAGGGACCCAGCAGGCACCACCCACTATAGAATGCCTGCAGAAAACTAAAGGAGGTGGCGGAGACAAGACCAGTCATCCTTCACAAGCAGAGAAAGCAGCAGTGAGCGGTCTTTATTACAGGAAGTGCCACACTGGATTACTGCACAGATCTGGAAGAAATACACAAAGCTCACCAAGATTCCAGGAAGAATTACTATAATATAATTGCTTATTCTGGAGTTTAGCATTAAAGGAGAACTATGAGGTGAGTGCTTTTCTAGCAGACCTGTAACAAGTAACAATGAGACTGTCACAGGTCGGCTCAGTAGATCGGGAAAGTAGGAAAATGATTTATTCACTGACGGCCTTCTGTGACGGTTGATTAGCGGCTGCCTTTAACAACAAGGTGTAATCTCTTGCTGCTTTCTATGTGGGGAATAAGCTGAAAATAAGAGAAAGTGCTACAAACATCTTTTGGGCCAGGAAGTGAAAATAAAACCTTAAACCCCAAATTTTTTTTATAGTGCAGGTACATTTAGATCAGGGGCGCCCACAATTTTTCATCTGGAGATCTACTTTTTAAATGACGAGCTCAATGAGATCTACCAACGAAAAAACACCTGCATTCGGGGCGTAGCAGTGCATTGAAGTCAATGGCACCGCAGCCACACCCCCAGTGCAATCGCCGCACCAGGAATGCAGGCACATTAGTGCCTGCATTCCAGTCCAGTGTGATCTGCAAAAATGCTGCATTTTTGCAGATCGCGCTGGACCGGAACGCAGGCACTAATGTGCCTGCGTTCCAGGTGCGGGCGATTATACTGAGGACGGGGGACATGGCTGTGGTGCCATTGACTTCAATGCACCGCCACGCCCCTGAATGCAGGGAGCCGGCCGGCTTGCATTCCAATGCGTTCTAGAGGCCGAACACTCTGGAACGCAGACTTTGTGGTGTGAACCGGCCCTTTCTTCTCTCTCTCCTCACGCTCTCTCCTCGCGCTCTCTCTCCCCTGTTTCTATCTGCTGTCTCTTCTCTCTCTCTGCTGTCTCTTCTCTCACTTTTTCTGCTGTCTTTCCACTGTCTGTCTTTTCTTACCTCCACTGCAGCAGTTTCCCAAGTCTCCTTTCCTCTCTCCTTCCCGTCTGCGGTGTCTGCCACATTCAGCCGCACGAGCACCGCGGTAGGACAGGACACAGGTCAGTGAGCCAATCGCGATCTACCAGTGTTCGCTTTGCGATCTACTGGTAGATCGTGATCTACCTAATGGGCACCCCTGATTTAGATCCTCTCTGAAATGTATATTTCTAAGACATTTGGGAAGATTTTGTCGTAATGAGAGTGGCCACCAGCACATGAAGTGAGAGGAAATCCCTCAGTGGGGACACCAACAGCAAGGGCAGTCTATATATCTCTATTGCAAATGTATATCTCTAAGGATTTTATCTTGTATCTTCTCCAGAAATCTGAAAGCCTCTCAAAACCAAAGAACAAAAATGTCATATTTTGCCGCTTTCCGGTCCTTGGATAGGGTGGCTGCATTCGTTTTCTTTTTTCAGGTGTTGTTCCCTTTAATTTCACCTGCTGATCCTGCTTCCTGTCCTAGAGTCACAACACTCGCTCGTATACTTCCTCTAGGAAGTGTGTTTAGACTACAGAACACTTCCTCCTCTTCATATGTCCATAATATGGGTCAGGGGCTTTGCTATGGTCCACAGAGATAGCTGGGAACAATACTGTTTAATAAGGCCACATAGGCTGAGAGCATAGAACGATATCAGCTCACAGGATTTCTGGCAGGATGAATAGTATTTTTTGCACTTCTCAAATACATATTGCAAAACAATTTAATTGGTATATTTATTGGAACAAAAGAGAGCAAAAAAAAAAGACGTTCATGTATTAGCCCTGGTGAAGTGGTCTCTCTGCAGAGGTGTATCAGATCTCTGCAGAGAGAACACTGCTTCCACACAGAGAGCAAGGATCTTTCTCTCCAGGATGGTGGCAGCGGATAACAGGATTTACTACTCTGGCTGAGGCTGCTCTCTAAAAGAAACAAACTGGAAGATTTTGTACTCTCTTTGTTTTGAATGTCAATTTTCATTTGTGCTTTGAGCAAAGATTTCAGTCTTGAAAGCTGTGTTGTGGTTCCAGGTAATAATGTCATGAGAACGATCCACGGGGTTGGAGAGATGATGACCCAGATGGTCCTCAGCCGTGGCTCCGTCCTTCCCATTGCAGTTCCGGATGTTCAGCCCAGTCTGCACACCAGCAAGCAGACCAGCGACAGCGAAGACATAACCGTTATGGACACTAAGCTGAAGATCATCGAGATCCTACAGGTAGTAAACATATAGTATGTATTATGATGATGTGCCATAGCTCAACTGGACTAATCTCATCCCTCTTCCAAAGTTCAAATCCAGTCATCTTGCATTGTCCAATGGGGCTTCACCTTTATGGTCCCTGGTGCTTATTTACAACCATTCGGCACCCTGTTACAACGACCACCTTAAACGGAAGCAGTATAGGGGTTTGCTGGCTATTTCAGGCTGGTGGGTTGGTAAGCAGTCCTGTAAGCAGGGCCATTGTACACGTTCACTTGAGCCCATTTGATTCAGGGGTGCACAAATTAATATGGAATTCAGAAGCCAACCTGTCCAATCCAGAAGCCAGCAGGATTTTTTTTTAGGATCCAACGGCAGTATCAACAACTAGATAAAAACTTTAAAAGTTAGGCGCCAGCTGTAACTTTTAAGGAGCATTGACAACCTTTGTCTTGTTTCAGTTTATTCTTAGTGTGCGGCTGGATTACAGAATTTCCTATATGCTATCCATCTACAAGAAGGAGTTCGGAGATAATGGAGGCACTGTGGACAACTCAACAGTTTCAACAACCTCGCCTCCTGATACACCGACCCTGTCAGGTGGGTGGGAAACTGACTGTCTTGCGTGCCTGCTGTCATTTAGATCAGTGGTTCTCAACCCGTGTAACCTCGGGACCCACATGTTTCCTTGGTCATTAAGGCGTGACCCAAAAATGATTTCATTACTTTTCAGTAGATAATGACTTCTTAGCAGAGTCTTACAATTCCTTACTAGATGGTGTCCAGCTCATGCACGATCTGACTGCTGAACACCCTTGCATTGGGTGAGCATTCACGCTTCTACCTATGGAGCAGAAAGGGTGAGCGCTTAAAGGAGATCTATGAGGTGAGTGATTTCCACTCATCCTCATATTTAGAGCCGACCTGTGACAAAGAAGCTGTCACAGGTCGGCTCTATCGATCGGGAAGTGAGCAGAGCAGCACACTTCCCGATTATCTCCCTGCAGTGAGTGGTGACTGTCAGTCACCGCTCCCCGCAGGGATTCCACCCCTCTCGTCTCCGATCCTCCAGTGCTGAGTGGAGGAACGGACGGAGAGGGGGTGTGTACAGCTAGCTCTGCCTCTAGATAGGCAGAGCCCGCTGTCACTCACGCAGCTGGGCGGATCTCGACAGTAATGTCAGGATCCGTCCCGGCTGTGCGCTCATAGTATGCCCGCGATATACTGAGCTTTGTGTGACGAGAGGACGCTGGTATATGTCCTCCCGTGACATTAAAGAGATCTTTGAGGAAAAACACTTACCCCATAGTTCTCTTTTGAGTGCTGGCTTGTTTGTTTGAGGGGAAATAGTGAGAAATAGTGAGTGATTATATGCAAACTTGTATCCTACATGATGTGGATAATTATATACAGTATATTATATATAATTATATTATTTTAATTATAAGAAGGGTTCATGAGAGCATGACTTAAATGTAAAGGTATGGTAGCATGATCCTTTATAATATTCAGAAAGGAACCCTCCTGCCTCATCTACCGTTAAGCATTTCACTTCTAGGAGTCTCTTCAACAAATGAATATCTACTCAACCATGAGTTTGATCGCTGAATCATGTGATCACCACTACAGCCAATCAGCAGCTGTTATTTATGAGCAGTTGTAATAAATGTGATGCCACCACTGGATTATAGGAAGTCCCTGTGGATGGCACCTTCTCATGGACTGATGGGCTAGATGGACTTAAACCTCTTCTTCAAAGTCTTTGATTTATTTTAATTTACTTTTTATTTTCTAGCTGTTGTTGCTGTTGTTCCTGATATCGATGAAATTGCAGCACGGGCTGAGACCATGTTTGCTGGAAGGTGAGTCAAAAGTGCCATTCCGCTCGTACCAGGAAATTAAAGCAGAAATATGACCTAAACTTTTTACCTTTTAGTTCAGGAGAGTGTTGAAGGGCTGAAACCTCTGTCAGGGTTTTTTGTTGTCGTTGCCTGCGTTGTCACCTCGTTTCCTGTCCTGGTGATTGTCAGATCTTGCTTTTTTTTTACATTAGTGATCCCTAAGAGATCCCTAAAATGTTACAGTTAACTTTTGCTTTGCTTTTGCAAGGCAAAGCAACATGGTCACTTAACTTCCTCCTACCTAGCAGCACTTACTTACTTTTGCTTTGCTGAAGAGGCAAAGGAACACATATTGTGCTCACCCCCATGACACACTACAGACCATTTTAGGAAAAAGCCATTTAACATATTTAACATACTTTATGTATATAGAGCTGGTGAGTTACATAGCCAGCCCTTTACAAAGATCACAGAGACACATTAGTCACCGCCCACGAGGAGCTCACAGGAGAAGCTTGCTATTATGACATTGCTAATGGAGAAACATCTGTTACTGCAGATAATGGCATATTGTTGTTATACTGATTTCTGATGCCGTAGGAGGGGCTTGCAACAAGGGATCAGTTGCTGGGAACTCATTTAGGCACGCTGTCCGAACTGCATCTCCCAAGAGCCCTTTCCCTGCACACAGTGTGTGGGCATCCTCTTGGGAGTCAAGGCAGCAGCATTGTTTTGCTGGAAATAAATCATCATATGCATATCGGGAGGGGCGGGTGGTATTCTGTAGTCCAGCAGGCAGGTCTCACTACACTCGGCATTTGGCTCCTCCAAATCAGTGTTGTCACTGATTTTAGAAGCTCTCTGGATTTCTTCAGATCCACGTGTCATTTTTTGTACTTGCAGCATTTTAACAAAAAGGAATATAGGGAAATGTAAATAAATTGAAGAGATGTGCTGAGTATGTTTTTATTGATTTCTCCTGACATACATTTTAATGCTAGCTGCTGATTTTCTTTTTGAATGTTTATTCTAGCAAAGAGAAGAATCCTGTGGAACTGGACGATGAAGGTGGCAGGACCTTCCTGCGGGTCCTCATTCACCTGATCATGCATGACTATCCACCGCTGCTCTCTGGTGCTCTCCAATTGCTCTTCAAGCATTTTAGCCAGAGGGGGGAGGTCCTACAGGCCTTCAAACAGGTACGGAGGTCATATGTTCTATATCACAAAATCCACCTCTGCTCTGATTTTTCCACTTGCCCAAAGCATCGCTAAATGTAGGCTAAAGATAAACTTTACTCTGCTTCTTTTTTGCTTTAGCTGGCTCCTCCATCATCAACATACTAGTAAATTTTTTAAATAAAACCTTTCCATTTTAATGACACAACTTATTTTAGATCCCATGGTGTCACTTGGTGTTTATTCTTCTCTATGCAATGCAGGCACATTGTGACTGTTAGGAGGGGCTGGCAGGGTGTTGTACATAGTTTCCTGAAAACATCACAGCACCTCTTAGGAGCCCACAGCCATGATGCACGCAGTGTGCTGGCTCTTGGGAGGAGTTATGTAAATATCAAAAAATCCAATGAACGAAGAGGGGCGGGTCAAGGACAGTCAGCCTTGAGAGGAAAGTGCTAGATGATCCAGCCAGAAAATGAGGCGGGCTCTATCTGACTTGCTGCAGCTTCTAATGCACATTATGAGAAGATCACAGTGTGCAGTGAAATCAGAATGAGCAATTTCAGTCCAGGAGAGGAGCCGGTACAGCTGTCCAAGACTGACGGGAAGGCCGGGGGTTTAGATTTAAAGGCCTGCACGCCAGCTTAAGTTGGCTGTATGATAGCCACAACAATGGCTATGGCAATGGTCATGTTTCCTATCCTCGGTGGTCAAGTCAGTTTTTACATGAAACACATATTCAGTGTAGACTGACTATTAGACTGCACAATGCTCACATATAATAACACATACTGCTGAATGAGATCTTGTATATAGATATTGTCTTGTTCCTCAGTGTACTCCTTACATTGGTGCCAGTACCTTTCATGAAGACCTTCCAAAAATCACAATGTCATTAGTAATGTCACAACGTCAGAGCTCCGTGTCTGGCCCCATTTAGGGCTGTTTTTAGTTGATATTACACAAGGCATTATGGGTAAAAAAAAGGCCTTTAGCAACTACCTGGCTGTCCTTCATGATAACTACATCCCTGGCTTTATTGGCTATTAGGCTGGACAGCGTCCACAGATAATATTACACGGTTTGAGCGTTTCTACAGGCAGAGTGAGATCTTGTATCATCACATTATATCTCTTCCTCCGTGCAGGTTCAGCTCCTGGTATCAAATCAGGATGTCGACAACTACAAGCAGATCAAGGCCGACCTGGACCAATTACGGCTGACGGTGGAGAAGTCTGAACTTTGGGTTGAAAAGAGCAATAGTTACGAGAACGAGGAATTGGGAGAAGGGCAGGCCAAGGATGGCAAAGAGCAGATTAATGAGGTGAATTAAGCGCTGAGCTGCTTGGCTTCTATTTCATTTACTGGCTGATTAAACAAAGGTCTGTAAATGGCAGAGACAAGTTCTCTGCACCCCCACAGGCACAATTAACAGCATAGGAAACTGACAAGGCAGTGAGGACAGAAGCAGGTCAGTAACTTAGTGCGGTGAGTCAACAAGCCTCCGGGATACTTTACCGCTACTTTTTTTTTTAACCCCTACATCAAAGTCTAGATGCCCAAACAAAACTGGACATGTGACAGTAAACTTGCCAGTAATTCTATTGGGAATTTACCTTCCTAAATAGTTTACATTTTTTGTTAAACATATTCAATTTTTATTTGGTATTGGGATGCACCGATACCAATACTAGTATCGGTATCGGTGCCGATGCCGAGTATTTGGGCGAGTACTCGCCCAAATGCTCCGATGCCTAGCCCGATATTTCTGGTATCAGGAAGCCGGGCAGCTCATCATTACACGCTGCCCGGCTTCCCGATTGGCCGGGAAGACGGCTCCATGCTCTATTTGCCCAGGTGATGATTGTCAGCGAGAAAGAATGTGAGGGAAGATACAAAGTTTTAGAGTGGTCACCAGAACAACAGGTAGGGGTAAATCTTCCCTTGGAGACACCTGTGCCAGTTTCCCCTCACAGTTTTCCCGTACTTTACAGTGATTCCCTCTGTCTTCTTGTTGTGTCTCCTGGACAGGAAGTGATGGGAAATCTCCTCAACTGGACAGAGGCAGCAAAAAAAAACAGACTGATAGGTTTAAACCCTTACCTACCCTTGCCTACTTTTGTTTTGGTTATTTTTACGGGTTTATTGGGCTTTAAACGGCACCTGGGGGATACAGAAGCTCCTGTTATCCATTATTTAGATGTTTATGTGCCAAAAAAATAAAAAAAATACCCCATAAACACACCTGCTAAAGGAAGTGCAAAAAATAGAATTTTTTTTGTTTTTTTAATTCAGATTTCCCTTTAAAGGAGAACTATGGGGTCAGGGCTTTTCCCCATAGTTCTCCTAAGGGTAACGGGAGGACACAAACTAGCGTCCTCCCGTCACCCAAAGCTCTGTATACCGGGAGCTACAGCGCACGGTATACTGAGACGCCGCAGCCGGAAAGGATCCTGACAATTCTGTCTGGATCCACCCATCTGCGGGAGTGAAAGCTGGCTCTGCCTATCTAGAAGCAGAGCCAGCTGTGCCCACCCCTCACCCGTCCGTTCCGCCAGTCAGCGCTGGAGGTTCGGACAGGGGAGGGGGGAATCCCTGCAGGGAGCTGTGAGTGACAGTCACGGCTCTCTGCAGGGATAGATCGAGAAGTGAGCGAGCGCCGGTATGTGTTCGCTCACTTCCCGATCTATTGAGCCGACCTGTGACAATCTCATTGTCACAGGTCGGCTCAGATTATGAGGCTGAGTGAAAATCACTCGCCTCATAATTCTCCTTTAAGCAACCCAATGAGCAAAGTTGAGTTTTTACTTTAGCAAAATTTTGTTTTCTGAATTTGTTATCTTTAAAAAAGTTCACCAAAGTCCCACGCATTCATTCCTATTGATTTGACCCACCAGTAGACAATTCTTTTTACCACCATTTTGGCTGGCATTACACTAGGGCTGGACAAATCCCAGTAGCAAGGTAGCCGATGCTCCTTAAAATCTACAGCCGGCACCAACGTTTGAGGTTTTCTCAAGTTATCAATGGCTCCTAAAAACAAATTCTGCTGGCTCCTGGATTTGACAGACTGACTCCTAAATTCCATATTAAATTGTCCACCCCGGGTTATAGTTTTAGTGCCCGTCTGATGTGGACATATTTCATGATACAGCATTAAGAAAATATATACGGTATGTGTGAACAATCCTTTCCTATAGCCTGTTCCCGTGACATTACTGAAGTGATAATGTCACAGGTCATTACCACAGTGAAATGTATTTTTTACATTTTGTTTTTACGAAGGATCTGAGAACAGACCTCCGCCGCTATCTGATATGCACTTTAATTGGGACTTTGGAGACAGCTGAATGAGAGATGATGAATCACAGGGAGAATAACACGGCACAATGGAGGAGCTCATGTTATATGGAATCTTCTGCCTTCTTATTTATAATACCAAATGCAGAATCTGACCTCCTGTACCCAGACTGTAAGCTCTCCGGGGACACTGCTTGTCCATTGCCCTGGGGAGTTTGTAATGGTTATAGTATATCTAAACCCTGAAACAAAACATATAGTATGTTGGAGCTTACCAGTCCTTAGATGTGGCAGCTGCATTCATTTTCTTTTTTCAAGCTCCTTTTCCTTTATGTTTACCTGGTGATCCTGCCAGTAATACACTTCCTGTCCTACGGTGACAATTCTCAATCCCTGTACTGTATACTATGGAGGACCAGTGTTGTTACTCTAGAGCAGGATATTGTGTTAGGACTACAGAACTGCTTTTCTGAGACAGCACTGGAATTTTGGCAGGATCAGCAGGTATTTATTTGCACTTATTGAACAGAGTATACCTTTAATTTACATTTTCATTGTAAACTGGCTACATGCTGTGTTTCATTCCAGGACACAAGTATTCTGGGTCCTGTTGAAGATGGGACCAAGAAGCCTCAGATCGACAGCAACAAAGCCAACAACTACAAAATTGTCAAAGAGGTACTATACTGACTTTGTATATGCATTAACATTGTTGGTTATTGCTTATTTTGCAGTGGGATAAGTGTGTTTTGTGTCACCAGTAACAATCCATATTGACGTTACAGATCCTGATCCGGCTAAGCAAGCTATGTTCACAGAGTAAGAAGGGCCGTAGCCAGCAGCAGAGACTTCTGAAGAATATGGGAGCTCATTCTGTGGTTCTGGATCTTCTGCAGATTCCATATGAAAAGGTCTGTTCTTCATCAAGCAGGTTGTGTCACACGGCCAGAACGCGAGGTTACAGCTTGGAGCTCATTGACTGAGGTCTAATATCCGCTTTGCCTTTCCCAGTGCCACAATGACTTATGTAGCAGTTAAATATATTCTAAAAGTTTCCTTTAAGTAGGGTTGGACCATCCATTGGGCAACTTAGGTAAGAGCCTAGGGCACGAGGATGTCCACAGGGCCCAGCTACAAGCTTCTGCAGTGTACCAAAATAGGAAATTGGTCAAAGCTGTGTACTGCCTGCCACTTTGCAAGGGAAGAAGCACAGTTGTTGTCTGACAGGGCCATAGCAGTGCAGACAACACAAATGGGGTGGCAGTGCCTACTGCAGTCCCTATTAAAGTCATTCTAAGAGATGGGAGGACCAAACCTGGTACCTTGGCTTGTTCTGTCCTCATCTGTCTCTGCCTATAAGGTAACCATTGACACAAATTGGTGGTCTATTAAAAAAACTCTGCAGTTAGCAAGATTTCTAAAGTAGATGTGAACCCAATCACCAAAACCTCATATAAGCTTTAACATGTGACTGTCATTTTCAAACTCATTTTCAATCTTAATAAGTCTCCAGATTTCATTAAAATAATATCTGGGTGATCTTGTAATTAAGATTGAGAAGAATAAGACACTCAGTCCCTGTTTCCCAATTGTGCTCCTGTGTTGTCACTCTGTCACAAAGGCTTCCAATGGAGATTACAGGTTTCTAATTCAGCACAGATTATGCAGACATTGTCCTCTGTTGTCCCGATTGTGCTCCTGCATTACCACCATTGTCACTGTCAGGAAGATGGGCCAGAGCAATGATGGGCAGCAAATCAGCAGCACTGTGATGCAAAGAAGGATGTGAAAAAGTGATAACATTAACAAATGGAAAGTATTTATGATACAAAGAGCAAACTAAATGTAATCCAATCAGGGTTACATGTACTTTAATGTTGAGGTGGATGGTTGTATAGTCAAAAAAAGTGGGTGGGTTTTTGATTCAGATGTACGTACTTTTCCACATGCAGGACCACATTGAGGCCCCCGTACTTGGCTAAAACATAGTTATAACATTTTACTGAACAAAGCTCTTGATGATATAAAAGCCAGTTTGTGACCAGCAGAAGCCTGATTAGACAATTTGTCTTCTTTGTGTTTTTTTCTATCCAGACTGACGACAAAATGAACGAGATCATGACCCTCGCTCATAACTTCCTACAAAATTTTTGCCGTGGCAACCCGCAGAATCAAATCCTGCTTCATAAAAACCTGAACCTCTTCCTGACTCCGGGGGTAAGGGACTTCAACAGCTCCAATCGCAAGACCAGGATAGTTGAGAGTTAAATTGAACTTAGATTCCATTGTTAAAGGCTCAGTTCACCTTTTGCAGCATTTTTCATTGTACACCCATATTCTGGGAATAACATCAAAAATGTTCACATCACA
>NW_017306492.1:513501-560382 GCF_000935625.1 Nanorana parkeri
GTTCGGTAGGTGCCGGATACCTGTAGTTTCTGGTTGCTTGAGAGTTAATAGTAACTCTCAAGCACCCATCCCCAAGGCGCTCCACTTCCCCATTCACCTGCCAGCTAGCTTCCTCTAGCCTGACCTGAGAGAGAGCTTTCTCTCTCTTAGAAAAAAGTTATACTCACCCAAATTTCAGAGCCAGCTAGCTCTTAGACCTGTCCATCCAGCCTCTCCCACCCTCTGCTGCAGCAGTCCAAGGTTCCTGAGTCATCACATTCTATACACAATGTATAGAACCTGAGGATGATGAGGGACATACAATTGCTTAAGAGTAGGAGAGGAGGCAGGAGGGAGCGCTGTCACAGACGGACGTTTCTGAAGTTCAGGTCAGTATATCTTTGTTATTTTCCTCCCTAGACCAAAATGAGCAGTTAACCCTTGCAGTGCATGGGGTAGCCACACTGCCAGGGTTAATAACAATTTTACCTGGAGTTCTTCTTTAAGTTAGTCAATAAAACACATGACTTAAACTCGAGGATTTCTGCAATAATCGATGGCCAAGTCGGTACAAGACTCTACTTCTTGGTTCCGCCATAAGAAGAGGTGACATCTAGACTGTTCACTCAAGCTGTAGTATTTATTTCTAAAATGATGTCTTTCAGTATTTTGCAGCCATTCTATATGGAAATGGTCCTTCTATTTGAACGTTTCAGCTCCTGGAAGCAGAAACCATGAGAAACATCTTTATGAACAACTATCACTTGTGCAACGAGATCAGCGACCGCGTAGTCCAGCACTTTGTCCACTGCGTGGAGACTCACGGCCGCCACGTGGAGTACCTGCGCTTCCTGCAGACCATTGTGAAAGCAGATGGGAAGTATGTTAAGAAATGTCAAGACGTCGTGATGACGGAGGTACGCATATTTTTCTCTCCGGCACCCTCAGCCGTCTTTACAGATGGGAAATGAAATCCGGATAGGAAATTACCTTTCTGTATATGTTTATGTGATTGGTTTTCTAATGTATTTCACTGATATGTATGCAGAATGAGATCTGTAAAGATTTGGGAGAATTGGACACTGCTTTTAACTTTATCATATGGTGGAAACGTTCAACTTTTATCATATGGTGGAAAAGATCAAGTTCCCACAATTGTTTTGTAGAACTGTTACAGCTATTAAAGTGTATGTCCACGCACCTCCCTCTTCCCCTCTAGATCACGCAGGGAAAAGTTGTTTTGCTGTAGCAAGGGAAACGTTTTTATAAAGCTGGCCATACACTTATAGATTATCTGCAGAGTTTCTGTGGTCAGATGGAAAAAGTGCAACAGATTCCTCCACCTACGCTAAACTGTGTGGATGGAGCAATCCCCCCGCTGGGCCAAGCTTCAGTATCTTGCTAGTCGGCCCCACTGCCTCTCAAAATACCTGAACAATGCCTGCATCCAATCAGATTGTTCAGGTATTTTGAGAGCCAGTGGGGCAGACTAGCAAAATACTGAAGCTTGGCCCAGTGGGAGATTCCTCTATCCACACAGTTTAGCTTAGATGGAGGAATCAGTTGCACTATTTCAATCTGACCATAGAAAATCTGCAGATCATCTATAGGTGTATGGTCAGATTTATTCCCTGTGATGCAGTCATCAGGTTTATAAAATTCCTGCAGGGGCATCTGCTGGAAGGTCAGTTCTACTGACATAGGCACATGCCCCAGAACTACATCTTCCAAGATCCCTTCCTCTACACACAGTGGGTAGGCTTTTGGGGGTTAAAGCAGCAGTATTTTGTGGCTGGAAAAGAAATCAATGTATGCAGGTGGAGGGGATTTGGAAACATGTTGCATACCTGCATTGAGTAAATATAAGAACATATTATTTAAATCTAACTGCCTAATCGGTTTATTGTTCTGTCACGCCACCCCCTGGCATGTAGCGCTCCTCCCGCACTGTAATCGCATGGGATGTGCGTTGTGCGGAACCGTGTGATGTGAATGGGCCCTTACTTTTCAGGTATTGCCCTATTCTGCTGGTGGTTTGGTTCTAGGTATACAGACCCCATCATCAACGAGATGTCTTGGTGGCTGTGTGTTTGCTTTGGCAGCCGTGTTGCCCTAGACCACGGCCAGTGATGACGACACAAAAATCTGACCCTGGTGTTTGAAACGGCTGGATCAGTATTTTATTGCTACATGAGACATATACACGGGGATTCTGACGGCGTTCAGAGAGATTATTAAAAGTGTAGAAAGACTGGTGATTGATGCTGCTGTACTGTTCTGATTAATATGTAATAATCAGAAAGCTGATGTATTACAGCACGGCTCATCGCCTCTCCATCAAAAGTTACATTCATCTATTTCAGTGAGGATTACTCGGAGCTTCCTGTACAAAGCCTACAAAGCTCTGGGAACAAGATAGGCAAAAAAATGCTATTTATAACCCAACAGTGTTTGGAAGCATAGGTTTAAAGTAATGTAGCATTTGGTGCAGTTATCCAATTTGGCCAAGATGACAGGGTCTCTTTAAAGAGCTTCACCCCCCCCACCACCCCCCACACACACACACTTTTTGATCTTTCCAATTCTAATCATCAACCATGGCTTACCGGTCCTTGATGTAGTATGTAGTGGCTGCATTCGTTTTCTTTTTTTAGGCCTTTTTTCACCTGGTGATCCTGCCAGTGACACACTTCCTGTCCTGGGGTAACCGTTTCACTCGCTGTACTGTGTCTATGGGAGGAGCAAGATTGTCAGTCTAGGGCAGAAAGTTTGCTAGTGCTAGAGAACACCTTCCCCTCTTGTCATCTCCATAACAGAAGTGGAAGAAGTCCTATAGTTCACAGGGCTGATAACTTATCTTTGGATAAGGATGCAGAGAACACAGAATTTTAGATTTTTCTTTTTCTTTTTCACCTTCTGACCCTGCCAGTAACACACTTCCTATCCCTGGATGGCTGGGCTTGCTCCTCCACTGTATTTATGGAGGGAACCATGGCTGTTACCCAGGCCGGACTCCAAACATGTCTTCTGTCTCCATCTCCATTACATGGGAGGTGGTGGGATCAGTAGTATGCAGATGGAAGATAATATTGTTTGTGCTTTTCAGCTCAGCTCACAGGAAGTGACAAGGACGATGCACTTCTGGCAAGATCAAGAGGTATATTCTGCGCTTGTTGAAAATGTTCTTAACATGAAAAAAGAAAACTAACACAGCCGCCGCATGTAGGGACTGGACGCTACAAAAAAAAAAATTTGTTCTTGGGTTTAGTTATCCTCTAAATGTACATCCAATTTAAACGATTTATCATTTCAGGTTATGTAAATAGTAGGGATGCACCGATACTAGTATCAATATCGGTGTCAATGCCGAGTATTTGGGCGAGTACTTATACTCGCCCTAATGCTCCGATGCCTAGCCCGATACTTCCGGTATCAGGAAGCCGGGCAGCGAGTCATTACACGCTGCCCGGCTTCCTGATTGGCCGGAAAGCCGGCTCCATGCTCCCTCGTCACTTGTGATGCCGATTATTTTGGCAAGTACTTGTACTCGCCCAAATGTTCCAATGCCTAGCCCGATACTTCTGGTATCAGGAAGTGACGAGGGAGCATGGAGCCGGCTTCCCGGCCAATCAGGAAGCCGGGCAGCATGTAATGATGCGGCGCCCAGCTCCTCTGATTGGCCGGGAAGCTGGCTTCATGCTCCCTCGTCACCTCATGACGAGGAAACATAGATTGGCCAGAAAGCTGGCTCCATGCCCTCTCATCACCTAGTGACAAGAAGCATGGGGACGGCTTCCCTGCTGATTGAGAAGCCGGATGGCGAGTCTTTACACGCCGCCTGGCTTCCCGGCTAATCAGGAAGCCAGGTGGCAAGTCATTACACTCTGCCTGGCTTTCTTAATGGGACTTCCAGTACTCTGTATTCGGTATCGGCGAGTACCGCAAAAAAATATATCGGTACTCGATACCGAACAAACGGTATCGGTGCATCCCTAGTCAACAGAGATAAACCTGTGTTTGCAAGCCATCGGAAAGCTAAAATCAGACATGTGTTACAGCCTGCTTTGTGAACTTGGCAGCCAGCAGGAATAATAAGAAGCCAGATTAATTCCGCTGACCTCCGGGTCGGACAGATAAATCTTTCTAAAGCTTTTGCAAAAGCTGAGACACTTGTTACCTGTTTAAAGTTTGCTGGTAATTACCAAGTGGTTACTTCACGCCCAGTTCACAGCGGTCTAAAAACGAGGCCGCGCGGCTCCCCTACCTTCTGCCAGAACTCCGAGAGTCTCAAGAAAGCGATAACTTTTCTTTCTCAAATCTCCTCGTCAGCCCCATCCTCCGCTGAATGACATGCAATGTTCAGCCATTTTGACATAAAACTTCCAGTCTCTCTGCTAGCAATTAAGATGACTGACATATGACACCAGATATCGCATACGGTTATGCTAACTAATTTCTTTCTTTTTTTTTCTCCTCCTTGCGCTCTCCCCTTTCAAAAGATTAAAAGTGAAAATGTCGTTTTTCTCCCGCCTGCCAAAAGCGGACGGTTTTGTAGCAGATGTAGACAAAAAAAGACATCGGGGAGGGGAAAAAAAAATATATCAAGCTAATGAGTCGTGGATGGAACAAAAAAAACGCACCGCGCCGGTCGCCATGAGCGCTGTTACTTTTTTCAGAAGGAATTGAAAACTTCTTACATGGATAACCTTTGTTGAGCGCCGGGTTCCTTTCAACCTTTTCATTTGGCGCTGAAGGTTGATTCACGTCCTTTTAACTATTACAAGACTTGAATTTACATAACAATTCCCCACCATTAGGCTCCACGCCGCTTTGTCAGGTTCTCCTTTGCTGTAGTTATTGTTCAGTTCTTTCTTACGGGCTGTTTTGGTTTAATTATAGTCTCGGCCTGAACCAGGAGTTGGTTTAACGGAAAGGGTTTTATAGACTTGTTTTCACAGGTTTGTTAAATATGAGAATCCTGCACGTTCTGCGGCTTGGAGTGCAGTGATCCCATCACATCACACTCTGTCCATCAGGACCTTTCAATCAAATTTCCTAACACTAACCTTCCCTGTAACCCTAACAATAGCCCTCCCTCTAACACTATATTAGCCCTCCCTGTAACCCTAAACTGACTCTCACACTAACCCTCCCTGTAACCCTAACACTAAACCTCCATATAACCCTAACACTGACCCTCCCTGTAACCCTAACACTAACCTTCCCTTTGACCCTCACACTAACCCTCCCTGTAACCCTCAAAATAACCCTCCCTGTAACCCTCACACAAACCCGCCCTGTAACCCTCACACTAACCCTCCCTGTAACTCTCAAAATAACCCTCCCTGTAACCCTCACACAAACCCGCCCTGTAACCCTCACACTAACCCTTCCTGTAACCCTAACGCTAATTCTTCCTGTAACCTTAACACTATCCTCTATGTAACAGTAAATAACCCTCCCTGTAACCCTAACACTCGCCCTTCCTTTAACTCTAAACCTACCCTTTCTATAGCCTTAACAGTAACCATAAACCAGCCTCGCACTAACCATTCTTGTACCCCTAAACTAACCCTCCCTATAACCCTAGCACTAATTCTTCTTGTAACCCTAACACTACCCCTGTCTGTAGCCCTAACACCAATCCTTCCTGTAACCCTAACACTATCTCTGTCTGTAGCCCTAACACCAATCCTTCCTGTAACCCTAACACTATCTCTGTCTGTAGCCCTAACACCAATCCTCCCTGTAACCCTGACACTATCCCTCTCCGTAGCCCTAATACCAATCCTCCCTGTAACCCCTAACACTAATCCTCCCTCTAACCCTAACACTAACCCTCCCCCTAACACTAATCCTCCCTGTAGCCCTAACGCCAATCCTCCCTGTAACCCTCACACTATCCCTCTCTGTAGCCCTAACACCAATCCTCCCTGTAACCCTAACACTAACCCTCTCTGTAGCCCTAACACCAATCCTCCCTGTAACCCTCACTCTATCCCTCTCTGTAGCCCTAACACCAATCCTCCCTGTAACCCTAACACCAATTCTCCCTGTAACTCTAACACTAACCCTGCCTGTAACCCTCACAGTTACTCTCCCTCTAACCCTAACACAACCCTTTCTTGTGTAAACGTGATCCCTTTCTTGCATACTCACCTCTATTGTGCTGGATCTAAGTCCTAACACAGAAGAGAGGTAGTTTAATAGTCTAGGACAATGGCAACCAAACTGGGGCCCTCTGGCTAATGAAGAACTACAAGTCCCCTAAAGCATTACAGGACTCTACCCCTGGTTTAGGTTCTATTCAGGCACTACAAAGTTCTTGATGGTGACACACAGCTGACCAAAGTCTACAATGACTCCCTCTGTAATATTATACTTGGCTTTCATTTTGGATCTCAAAGTAAGTGAAGCAGACAACTGACCAATCAGGGGCTCACACAAACCATGCTGGGATTTTATCTGTCTTTCAGCTGATCAACGGCGGGGAAGATGTGCTCATCTTCTACAATGACCGGGCCTCGTTCCCCGTCCTCCTCCAGATGATGTGTTCTGAGCGAGACCGTGCAGACGAGAGCGGGGCCCTGGCCTACCACATCACCCTGGTGGAGCTCTTGGCAGCTTGTACAGAGGGCAAGAATGTCTACACCGAAATCAAGTGCAACTCCCTGCTGCCCCTGGATGACATTGTCCGGGTGGTGACACATGATGACTGCATTCCAGAGGTAAGCCACAATTGTTAAACGCTAAAGGTCCCCACACACCTTACGATAATCACGGGAAATCCCGTGATCGTACGATTATCGTAAGGTGTGTGGAAGCCGTGCGACCTCTACTACTGTAAGGTCGCACGATTTTAAACTTACTGACATGTTCGAAAACCCGCCGAGCATCGTACGATGTTTGGCGGGTTTGTGGCCTGTCCGTACAAGCGCACACTGCCCGTTCGGCATTGCGGTCATCGGAAGCCCACCCCACAGGGGGCGTGGCTTGCGATCATCGCAAGTACGATCTGCCTATGCAAGATAGGCAGATCGTACATTTTTTTAAGTACCTTACAACCATCGCAAGACAAAAGTCTTGCGATGGTTGTAAGGTGTGTGCCCAGCCTTACACTGGCCAGAGCAAAATGGCAGCCATTTTTGGGGGAATACTGAGGATTTGTCCTCCTGGTGGCGCTATTACTGACTGCCTCAATATTTAGCAAGGCTTCATATTCCCTCTAAGGAAACAGTTCTGTTTAGCCAATGCATTGTGGTAAACTGGTAATGTTTTCTGCCTTGCAGCACTCTGATCCCGTGATCAGTTCATACCATGGATAGTTTATTTGTAGAGCAGGCGTGGGAAACTACGGCCCTCTAGCTGTTGTGGAACTACAAGTCCCATGAGGCATTGCAAGACTGACAGTTACAGGCATGACTCCCAGCTGTGCTTGAACTACAAATCCCAACTCATCTCTGCCTCTGGGAATCATGCCTGTAACTGTCAGTCTTGCAATGCCTCATGGGACTTGTAGTTCCACAGCAGCTGGAGAGCAATAGTTGCCCACCCCTGCCCTAGGATAAGCATATAAAAAACATAAAGTATGTTTTCCTAAAATGCGTTACATTTGCTGAAACCTCATGTAGAAAAATAGGTATTAAGTCAGACAGACATTGTACTACCAACCTCCTCCCTCCACTTTCCTGTTACAGCAATGTTGCAGAATGTGTAAATATAACTGTGTAGTACAATGGGCTGTCTTTAAATCTGGTCAGACACGTCTCTCGGATCAGAGATACCCCCCGATCTTCCTCAGCTCTACAAGCCCGTGTGAGGACACTTGTGATGAGGGGTGTGGCTGTTACTCAGCTCTGCCAGCACAGAGCCCTGAAGAGGGAGTGCAGGACGCAGCATTTTCACTGGGAGAAAAGGGTTATTTAAGGCATCTCCAAACAAAAATCAGCCACAAATAAAAACATGTTCAGGACCACACAGAGATAATTAGGTGTGAGGCTTCCATTGAGTGTTAAAATCTCAGTTTCAAAGGTCACCGATATATCAGTGCCAGCTTACTGTCCTCTCTTTCTAGGTCAAAATTGCCTACGTCAACTTCGTCAACCACTGTTACGTGGACACCGAGGTGGAAATGAAAGAGATCTACACCAGCAACCACATCTGGAAGTTATTTGAGAATTTCCTCGTGGATATGGCGAGAGTGAGTTGCATTGTTATCACAAGCTAAAGAGCGCTGACATTCCGCTGTCCGAATGTAACTAAATTCACTGCTGTAATAGTGATAACGTCACCCGCTTTGGGGTATACACTGAGTGGCCAGATTATTATGACCACCCCATCAGTACTTCGTTGGGCCGCCTCGTGACTACACGAGATGTTGAAAGGTGATGTGAGGAATCTGACACGGCACTGTTGCCCTTCTGTTGTCTTGTCACTCTCCGTTCTGCCCTAACATTGACTATTCGCTGACGGCCACAATTCGCACGTTCAGACCCAGGTTTTCGGCTGACAGTCCAGTCTTTAAACACTTTAACAACAGCTGCTCTTGAACATTTAATGAATTCTGCTGTTTTGCTGATACTCGCTCCATGGCTCCGAGTGCCCACAATCATCCCACGTTCAAAGGCTGTTAAATCGCGTTGTTTACCCGAATCTTCAGAAACAAATCACTTCTACTGTCGTGGTAAACAACCTGCTTCCCTATTTATAATGGTCTGGCCCTCTAGCAACTTCAGTGCGAAATTATAGCTAATTCGCCTACAAACGTCAGGTGGTCATAATAATCTGGCCACTCAGTGTATACTAAGTGTCTTTTCTACAACGACTGTAAGCTTAGCTGCCTTGTGTCTGATCCACGGCACTTAGGCCTCATTCACACTGCCGCACGTACGTGCGTATTGTACCATATGCAGCATATGCAAATAAATGGCTCCATACACATAGCTGCGTATGGGGCCGTATACTTGCGTAGCGCAAAAATGCGCAAAAACAGAATGGAACCGAGATGCGTCCGAGCAGCGTATTTCCCGCGCATATACGTGTGTTTGCGCGCGTATACGCACGTACGTGCATACAGTTCATTAAGATGTCTATTATGGATGATGCATTCTGGGAGTGCATATAGTGCACGCATACACGCACATATACGCGTGTATGCATGTACATAAAGATTGTAGAAATGTCACCAGCACACAATCCTTTTAGGATAGCAAAAGCTTAATTTATTGAAGTTTTAGGTCATATGACAAAAAACTTCAATAAATGAAGCTTTTGCTATCCTAAAAGGACTTGTGTGCTGGTGACATTTCTAAAATGTTGCTGACATTCGCGGCGCCATCCGCAGTCACTGCGAGCACCCCCCACTACAAGGGACATATCGGTAAGGAGTGCGACAAGGATAGTACTTATTTTGCATATACATAGGCGCGTATTTACGCGCATGTACGCAATATTTAATGTTGCTCTTGCGTTGTGTGTGAATGAGGCCTAATACTCTTCTCTGTCTGTGTCGTCAGCCTGGCAGCATTTACAAGATGAATGCTTGGAGTCATTTCTGACGGGCAGCACGCTGGAGTCACTCTGGTTTCTTCACATCTTACTTTAAAATCACGCAAAGAGAAATTAGGAATTATTTTAGCGAAATGCTTTATGTCAGCCACAGGAACATACTGGGCACTTAAAGAAGAAAGCCAGGAATTTATAAAAAAGTACCCTTGCAGTGGGCTATCCCTGCACTACAAGGGTTAAGTGCTCATTCTATCTAGGGGGCCTCAAATAAAGCCGATATACTCACCTGATCGCCAGTCCCGCCGGGCAGCTAGACCGGTCCCACAGCCAGAGGAGGGGGAGAGAGGTGAGCGCTGACAGCTGCAGGACCAAGGATCAGCTGAGTATATCATCTTAATTAGAGTCCCCACAGACATAAGGAGCACTTAAAGAAGAACTCCAGGCAAAATGATTCTTAACCCTTGCAGTGGGACTACCTCCGGCACTGCAAGAGTTAACTGCTGGTTTTGTTCTAGGTGCAAGAAAAAGGTTATCCTCGCCCGATCTTCGGAGACGGCTTGTTCTTAGACCGGTCCCCAGAGTCTCTCTCCCCCTCCTGCAGTGGTTTAAGGTCCTAGGTCATCATGTTCTATACACTGTGGGGGGAATTTATTAAAACTGGAGCAGACAGAATCTGGAGCGGTTGCCGATGGCAACCAATCAGCTTCTCTCTTTCGTTTGTTTAGTTAAGATTTGAACATGAAAGAGAGAAGCTGATTGGTTGCCATACACAGCTGCAGATTCTGTCTGCTCTAGTTTGGATACATTCCCCTCAGTGTATTGGATGTGAGGTCTCCAAGGGACATACCATTGCTGGAGGGAGCGCTATAGGAGCCAGCCGTCTCCGAGGTTTAGGTGGGTATAACCTTTTGTATTTTTGTACCTAGGCCAGAATGAGCACTTTATCCTTGTAGTTCAGGGGTGGCCCCACTGAAAGGGTACAATTTTTTTAAATTCCCGGGGGAACTTCTTTAAATTGTATGTAATCCATAACAATGAACTTCTCTTATTTGCTCCCTCTTGGTCTGTTAATTATACAGTTAGAAGTGTTTTTGTTATATCAGGTCAATAAGTGATTTCCTGCCAGAAACCTCGTGAGCCAATAACTTCCTGTGCTGTCGGCCTGTGCTGACTTATTAGTTAGCATTGTGTGCAGCCGCTTCTAAGGACTACAGAACACGGCCCCCATGTTATGGAAAAGAAGAGATGAAGAGGAAATCTTCTTGTTATAGTGTGACAACTCTGCCCTTCCATAGATCCAGTGCAGTGTGTTGTCACCCTAGGACAGAAAGGGTGTTACTGGCAGGATCACCAGGTGAAAAAAATGCTGCCACCACATCTGAGGACTGGCATGCTGCAATATTAAGCATTTTATTGTCACACAGAGGACATGTTTTTATTGTTTTGGATGGGTTGGGGACAGGTTAGATCCTCTGCAGGGTTCTTTATCCCTGGGAGATTTACCCTCACTCCTCCCCAATGGGGACACTTTTTTACTTTAGGATAATTCAGGATGAGGTAGTTTGCTCCATCTTATTGGACCAGCATGGGCTAAGTTGCATGGGCTAAGTTGCATGGGCTAAGTTGCATGGGCTAAGTTGCATGGGCTAAGTTGCACTTTGTTTTATTAAATGAATCATGGACTCTTGTTTTTCCCGAAAGGTCTGCAACACGACCACGGATCGGAAACACGCAGACACGGCTCTGGAGAAGTACGTCACTGAGGCCGTCATGAACATTGTCAGCGGATTTTTCAACTCCCCTTTCTCCGATAACAGCACCAGCCTTCAGGTACGAGGAATGACTGTGTGTTATATGGTTCCATTTATTGCTGGAAGAAACGCTGATCCCTAAAACGTGTTGTTTACATACGCATGCATTCCTTACGTGCGTGTTTTCATTTGCATGCAGATGGCGGGAGCGGCGGGGGTTGGTTCTTAATATTTTTTTTTTTAATTTTATTTCACTATTTTTGTACTTTTTTCCCCACTTAACTTTATTGCTATCACACAAACTCCTATGTTATAGCGTTTGGAGGGGACAGGTTCACTTTTTTGGAGACATCAGGGGTCTATTCTCACAATATATATATATATATATATACATATTGACACAACTTTACTCAGCCATGTGATTATGCACTTCCTTGTATCACCACTCTCACAACGCATGCCTTCTTATCTACAACGCAATGTCTGAACAGTGTAACATTATTATTACTTGCTGGAAGCAATGCATGATGGGATATACAGTCTTGAGAAACTAAGATTGCATCACATCAAGCAGCAGGGAAAGAGATGCAAAGCACACTGGGAATGCAGGAAGTTGATGAAAGTGATGGGCAGATGGAAGGCAGCACTCACTACATAAAAGGGATTTTTTCATGTAAGCTTTGATTGCTTTATCAGAAACAACTCGAGTATTACTGATGTTATAACAGGAGATAATATGCTGGGACTCTACAACTCCTTTAAGCCATTGATAAAGTATGAGAGCCAGGCAACTAGTATTTTCAGAAGGAGAGGTGACTGGCGGCAGCCTCAGCACAGGTCCCTTTAACTACCTGGGCTGTGATCTGACATCTTTGCTCTCTGGCGCCTCATCACTTACCGCCGTCCTCAACCTCGCTAATTCCCCTCACCTGTCAGACACCTGGGCAGAGGCCATTGCTCATTTCATTCCCCAGTTACATCCTTCCCGTCTCGCCGCTCATTGTCAGGAGCCATAATTGTCCATGTTTCCACATTCCGATCAGTGATTTATAAAAGCCAGGCAATATTTAAATACATTCAGGACCACGGAGCGGTGCGCGATTAATGAACAGCTGGGCGCATCTATCAAGACTCGGATCATGTTGGAGGAATACAGATTCTCACTCAAGCTCGTTAAGTCTTTTCCTGATTATCAGCGATTAATTAGGAGGCTGAAGGTTTAAGAGAGCAAAAAAAAAAAAAACATTTGGGATGGTAAAAGTTTTCTAATATCTGATGAACTGGGAGACTCGTGTTGTGGAATCTGTCCTCCACCGTGTCATGTCCTGGTATACATGTGACCCATAACTGGAGTATTATAAACCATTTGTCTGGAGTTCTACTTTAAAACAGAACTCCAGGAAAAATACACAGATGACACACAAAGGATTTGTGTCCATCCAGTCGTGAGATTTACACTGTTTTGCCCCACAGCGCAGCCCTGTCTGGGAGGACAGGAGTCCTGATTTTTCTTTTTAGTTAAAGTAGAACTGAAGCTTTAGTTTTGCAGAGAGTAAGGGAGGGTTATAACTCCTGTCATCTTTTTTTGTTGCCATCTGTATCCCATTGGGGAGATTTCTCTTCACTTCCTGCCTGATAGCCACTACAGGAAGTGAGAGGAAATCCTTCCAAAGTGAGAGAAATCCCTGGTGGTCAGCTGGGTCATCGGAACTAGTGCCCCCATTGGAAGATTTCCCACCTACCTGTTCTGTTGATAGCTCACGATTTGGGATTTCAGTGATAACGGTCACCAGGACAAATAGAGAGGGTGAATCTGAACACAGACAGCAATACAGACCTGACAGGTGTTCAAGGAGGGCGAATCTCCCCAATGGGGACACGGACAGCAATACAGACCTGACAGGTGTTCCAAGTGGGCAAATCTCTCCAACGGGGACACGGACAGCAATACAGACCTGACAGGTGTTCCAGGAGGGCGATTCTCCCCAACGGGGACACAGACAGCAATACAAACCTGACAGGTGTTCCTGGTGGTCAGCTGGGTCATCGGAACTAGTGCCCCCATTGGAAGATTTCCCACCTACCTGTTCTGTTGATAGCTCACGATTTGGGATTTCAGTGATAACGGTCACCAGGACAAATAGAGAGGGTGAATCTGAACACAAACAGCAATACAGACCTGACAGGTGTTCCAGGAGGGCGATTCTCCCCAACGGGGACACAGACAGCAATACAAACCTGACAGGTGTTCCTGGTGGTCAGCTGGGTCATCGGAACTAGTGCCCCCATTGGAAGATTTCCCACCTACCTGTTCTGTTGATAGCTCACGATTTGGGATTTCAGTGATAACGGTCACCAGGACAAATAGAGAGGGTGAATCTGAACACAAACAGCAATACAGACCTGACAGGTGTTCCAGGAGGGCGATTCTCCCCAACGGGGACACAGACAGCAATACAAACCTGACAGGTGTTCCTGGTGGTCAGCTGGGTCATCGGAACTAGTGCCCCCATTGGAAGATTTCCCACCTACCTGTTCTGTTGATAGCTCACGATTTGGGATTTCAGTGATAACGGTCACCAGGACAAATAGAGAGGGTGAATCTGAACACAAACAGCAATACAGACCTGACAGGTGTTCCAGGAGGGCGATTCTCCCCAACGGGGACACAGACAGCAATACAAACCTGACAGGTGTTCCTGGTGGTCAGCTGGGTCATCGGAACTAGTGCCCCCATTGGAAGATTTCCCACCTACCTGTTCTGTTGATAGCTCACGATTTGGGATTTCAGTGATAACGGTCACCAGGACAAATAGAGAGGGTGAATCTGAACACAAACAGCAATACAGACCTGACAGGTGTTCCAGGAGGGCGATTCTCCCCAACGGGGACACAGACAGCAATACAAACCTGACAGGTGTTCCTGGTGGTCAGCTGGGTCATCGGAACTAGTGCCCCCATTGGAAGATTTCCCACCTACCTGTTCTGTTGATAGCTCACGATTTGGGATTTCAGTGATAACGGTCACCAGGACAAATAGAGAGGGTGAATCTGAACACAAACAGCAATACAGACCTGACAGGTGTTCCAGGAGGGCGATTCTCCCCAACGGGGACACAGACAGCAATACAAACCTGACAGGTGTTCCTGGTGGTCAGCTGGGTCATCGGAACTAGTGCCCCCATTGGAAGATTTCCCACCTACCTGTTCTGTTGATAGCTCACGATTTGGGATTTCAGTGATAACGGTCACCAGGACAAATAGAGAGGGTGAATCTGAACACAAACAGCAATACAGACCTGACAGGTGTTCCAGGAGGGCGATTCTCCCCAACGGGGACACAGACAGCAATACAAACCTGACAGGTGTTCCTGGTGGTCAGCTGGGTCATCGGAACTAGTGCCCCCATTGGAAGATTTCCCACCTACCTGTTCTGTTGATAGCTCACGATTTGGGATTTCAGTGATAACGGTCACCAGGACAAATAGAGAGGGTGAATCTGAACACAAACAGCAATACAGACCTGACAGGTGTTCCAGGAGGGCGATTCTCCCCAACGGGGACACAGACAGCAATACAAACCTGACAGGTGTTCCTGGTGGTCAGCTGGGTCATCGGAACTAGTGCCCCCATTGGAAGATTTCCCACCTACCTGTTCTGTTGATAGCTCACGATTTGGGATTTCAGTGATAACGGTCACCAGGACAAATAGAGAGGGTGAATCTGAACACAAACAGCAATACAGACCTGACAGGTGTTCCAGGAGGGCGATTCTCCCCAACGGGGACACAGACAGCAATACAAACCTGACAGGTGTTCCTGGTGGTCAGCTGGGTCATCGGAACTAGTGCCCCCATTGGAAGATTTCCCACCTACCTGTTCTGTTGATAGCTCACGATTTGGGATTTCAGTGATAACGGTCACCAGGACAAATAGAGAGGGTGAATCTGAACACAGACAGCAATACAGACCTGACAGGTGTTCCAAGTGGGCAAATCTCTCCAACGGGGACACGGACAGCAATATAAACCTGACAGGTGTTCCAAGAGGGCGAATCTCCCCAACGGGGACACGGACAGCAATACAGACCTGACAGGTGTTCTAATCCCTCTCCGCTCTATCTAACACTAATAACATTTTAGCTTCAGTTGCACTTTAAGTAACACTTACAGGTCTTGTCCTTTGACCAGCCTCTGATTGGACAGTGAAAGGAGAAGCAGCAGACTAAGGCCCCGTTCACACCGGGGCGGGTCGCCTGCACGGATTCGGCCACATGGATCCGCCGACATGAACGATCCCATACATTGCTACGGGGACAGTTCATGCGACCGCGTGGGTCTGCGTGATCCGAACCGCCCACCGCCCGAACTGCTCCCTGTACTATTTTTGCAGTGCTGAAACACAATTAAAAACTCCCCAATCCTCCCTTACGAGATCAGCCATGCTGATCTGCAACCGCCCTGGTGTGAATGAGCTCTAATGAGCCCATTTCTTGGTCACTCTGTTCTCTTCTCCTATCAGCAAGACCCTTGTTAGTACACGAGCTCTGCAGCACTACTGATTGGCTCCTTGTGCTTCTCCCTCCCTCAAAATGAGCTCTCCTATATAGTGACATCAAGAGGCTGATACCAAGTCACGTTCAGGCACTTTCACTGATAACATGTACATTTAATGATGCATTCATGAGTGCAGAGATGATCAAATCTGTGCTTTTATATCTGCCCGTAGTTCAGCTTTAAGCTGTTCGCCTATGTATGCTGGAATCATCATTTTGTTTGGGTTTTCCGGGGAGAAAAAAGTAGATTCGCTTTAAAAACTCCCATAAAAAGTTTTGTACATGTGGGTACGTCTCGTAAATCTTGCAGCTGGTTGTTATTGAAGCGCCCGACGCACTTTTCAGTTCGCAAAATGGCCGCCCTCACGTCAGCCAGCAGCTATCAGAGATGCTTTGTGGTAATCGCAGAGATTTAATGCGCAGATGGTGTATTTCTTTGCTTCATGTCTCCGCAGACCCACCAGCCCGTCTTCATCCAGCTCCTCCAATCCGCCTTCCGAATTTACAACTGTACGTGGCCGAACCCGTCTCAGAAATCCTCAGTGGAGTCGTGTATAAAAACACTGGCAGAAGTGGGTGAGTGCGCGAACAGCTGCGTGACGCGTTTCCAACACTTTACCTTGATGAATGGAGACGGCAGCGGGGATGAGGACTGTGTCTGTGCTTAATTGCAGCAGGAGCCGAGAGTTCTTCAAGGGAAACTTCTTCCAAACTTTCACCGCTTTTTCTGTGAATACCAAAAGAGTACCTGTCAGGTTATATACTGAGCCGTGCATGCTGTGTATACACTTGGAGTCTGTCCGTGCCCCCTCCAGCTGTCCGTCACAGCCACATGTATTCAGATGAGGTTGAATTTACAAGAGCATGCCTCAGGAAATCATTTAGCTCTTCCACTTTTTTTTTAAAATCATTTTGCTATTGCTGAATAATCTGCAGTTATAGTTCAAAACGTCTGTTGGGTCCCTGGTTGCTATAAGACCTCTTGGCATCCTGTGACACTCTGTGCAGCTTCCCGCCCAGCCCACTGACATCACCGGTCGCCAGGAGCTGAGTGGGACACCTTGCTGGTGTCCCGCCAAGCTCCTGACAACCAATGATGTCAGGGCGCTGGGCGGGACACGCGACAAAGCCACTGACAGTGCAGTCCGGTGTCAGGCCTCATTCACACCAAATGCAGTGCGTTCCGGCCAGAACACACTGCATCGCATTGCCGCCGGCTCACTATGTTGTGGGGCAGGAGAGGGCGTGGCAGTCCATTGAAGTGAATCACGATGCGATCGGCCACACTGGATCGCAAGGCACATTATGCCTGCGGTCCAGTCCGATCAAAATAGTGCTTGCAGCATCTCCCCCTCCTGCCCCACAACATAGCGAGCCAGCCGCAATGCGATGCAACGCGTTCTGGCCAGAATCCGGCCAGAACCCACTGCATCTGGTGTGAACGAGGCCTCAGCCCTTCCAAATGAAAGAACCCCCCCCCAGTGACTGTTCTCTGCAAGCAACCACAACCCCCCTGGATCAACAACGGGGGTACCAAATCTTCCCAAGGTAGAGCACCAAGGACAGCAATATAAATAGTGTCAGACGTTCTCCTTTGCTCTTAAAAAAAAAAAAGGATTTCATGTAGGTGGAGACTAGAACGCGTCAGATTTTATTTCCCGTGATTTATATGGAGTACAAGAACTCCGTGAGGCAACCTCGACCCTCTAGCTGTCGAGTACAAATCCCACTCTGTCTCTGCCTGTGGGAGTCATGTCTTTGGATGTCAGAGACTTGTAATGCCACATGGGACTTGTAGTTTAACCACAGCTGAAGTGTTAAGGTTGCCTACCCCGGTTTACACTATGGATCCCCTATATAAGGGGCACCCTATTTTTGTTGATGTGCTCCATATAAATCAGTTTTATTTACTTATTACAAGCATTTGTGTAGTACTGTCAGTTTGCGCAGCACTTCCCATACTGCGCATTCACATGATGCCCCGTCCCCAAGGAGCTAACAATCTAAGATTCCTATCTCACATGCATACATCAGGGCTGATTAACATACCAGCATGTTTTTGGAGTGTGGGAGGACACCAGAGTACCCGGAGTAAAACCACACAAGCACAGGGAGAACATGCAAACTCCATGCAGATAGTGTCCTGGCCAAACCTGGAGTCAAACTGGGGACCTCAGTGTTGCAAGGCTGAAGTACTAACCACTGTCTTCAACTATGAACTGATACATGGTTTACATATTTAATTCTGAATCCCGGTTGCAAATTTTCCCTCAGTTCCTTTCTGGTGTAAGTATTGTCAGCAGGACAGGAAGTGAGGGAAAATCTCTCTACTGGAGCCTTGCATAGCAGTAAAGACCTGGCAGGGTTCTAATCTTTCTCTGCCCTATTCAAAACTAGAAAAAAACATTTTGGCTTGACATACACTTTAAGGTGCTTTTTCATCATCCTGATTATTGGAGAATTGAGTAATACAATGTTTTCCTTTTGGTGTTTTCCCCCACCAGCGAAAAACCGTGGCATAGCCATCCCGGTGGATTTGGACAGCCAGGTGAACACGCTGTTCCTGAAGAGTCACACTAACATGGTGCAGAGAGCCGCCATGGGCTGGAGGATGAGCGCACGCACTGGACCCCGCAAAGAGATGCTAGGGGGTCCGGCATGGGATTATCGCAACATCATCGAGAAGCTGCAGGTACCCTTGATGAGGCTGTATGGTGTTAGCTGTTGGGGTCCATAGGGAACCTTTAAGGGGACCTGTCACTGAACACAACATTTTGCAAACTCTTATGGCTGAGGAGCAGGCAGCTCAAAGTTACTGTAGATGGCTTGTATGTGTGTCAGGCTGTTTGCTGTACACCTGTGGGGGGCAGGGCCGTATTCCCGACAAGGCCACCGAGGCCCGGCCTCGGGGCGGCACAGGTTTGAACATGGAGTTCCGGACGGTAATTTGTTTTCTACATTTAGCCCTGCTTTGCACAAGCAGGGCTAAATGTAGAACGGGGAAGCCACTTGTTTGTTTACAAGTGATCTGGGCGATGTCGCCAAGATCACCTGTAATTAGACTGCAGCCGGTCCGTCCGCCCCCCCACCCTCCGCACCTACCTCTCTGCATGCTGCTCCCGACTCCGTCCTCCCCCCGCCGCCCCTGCACTTACCTCTCTGCATGCTGGCTCCGTCCTCTCCTCGCTGGCCGCCGCTGTCTTCAGGATGGAGAGCGGTGAGCAGAGCGGCAGGGTTAAAAGTAACCCTGCCGCTCCGTGTATACAGTGAGAGGGGAGAGCTGGACTACACGGGTACATATGACCTAATGAGGTCTTGGGTCTTCCAAGGCTGCTCTTGGGAATATTTACTGGATGCCCAATATAATAATAAAAAAGTGCAAATGAGTGAGAGCGCCACAAATGTAAGAAAGGTCCATTCAAACTTTAATGATTGTAGTGCAAAATACATAAAAAGACAGCCAATGTGTTTTGGAGGTTCAACAAATCCCCCTTCATCAGGGCTTATAATAACGATGCTCGATGGAGTACTGGACAAAAGACCTAGCTCTTTTGCCCATTACTCCACCGATGATAGAGAGCAGCCTTGGAAGACCCTATTAGGTCATATATACCCGTGTAGTCCAGCGATCCACAGATAACTATCTTCTACTGATTTCAATGAGACAGACCCTGTCTGGCAGAAAGCATCGTTTAATAAGCCCTGTTGAAAGGGAAATTGTTGAACCCCCAAAACGTGTTGATTGTAAAACTTTGCACTACGATTATTAAAGGTTTACTGGACCTTTCATACGTTTGTGGCGCTCTCATTCATATGCACTTTTTTCTTTTCATTGAAATCAGTGGACTCTGCTGTCCCTTGTACTGAACCATGCTGCTTCTGATAGCCAGAAAGCATGTGATCTAGGTTACATGAAGCAGCTCGGGAATTCATTTTAGTACACATGATGGCAAAGAGCTCCCGTTTTAATTTTTATTGAGATTTAAGATTAATATCTAATTAATCTTTTGTTCCGCTTGCATACCTACCTTGATAGGTGCTTACAATTACCTGTGATATTGTCCTTCATGTGGGTGGGCCTACAGCTGAATTCTGAAAATAAACCTCCCTTTGTGGAAATGTTGGCCTTACCCTCTGTTGTTCTATTTTCAGGATGTTGTGGCCTCGTTGGAGCACCAGTTCAGTCCCATGGTGTTGGCGGAGTTCTCAGTCCTTGTCGATGTCCTGCACAGCCCTGAACTACTCTTCCCTGAAGGAAGCGATGCTCGGATCCGCTGTGGGGCCTTCATGTCTAAGTAGGTCTTTCCTTTTTTTGTGATGGAAAATGTTTCTTTTTCTGTGTTAGGTTAGTTTGTTTTTCCTCAAAATGATGGTAAGATAGGAGATCTACCCATATACCCGATGTACGGCTGTGTAAAAAAAATCATGTAGAAGTGAATTACGAAGAGGCCTCCAGCAGCAGTATAACAAGAGAGGAGCGTTAGATAGAGGAAGGAGCCGAGCAGAGGAGAGTTAAGCTGGGTATACAAGGCTGTATTTTCTTTGTTCAACCTGCAAGCTGAACAAGGAAAATCTAACAGATTCCGCCATCAACGTTTATGAGCGTTGGTGGAGGAATCCCCTGCTGCTTTGCAATGTATTCCCACAGTGGTCACCAACTGCTGTCAGAATACCCTAACGGAGCTTGCAGCTGATTGGCTGACTGACTTGCAGCTTCGTTTGGCCAAAGATTTTCCAAACTGCTCATTCGATCAGCTGATCAAGGGATGCCGGACGGAAGGGTGCCAATAGAGGCATCCACTGTGTGAATTTCGGCAGGTTCATCAAGAACTGGACAAAATTTGCACAGTGTAAAGCCTACTTTAGATAGAGGAAGCAGAGTCCTCTGGCAGCACAGAGTATTTCAGGAGAGGAGCGTTAGATAGAGAAATCAATAGTGTCCTCCAGCAGTGCAGAGTATTTCAGGAAAGGAGAGTTAGATATAGTGGAAAGAGCAGAGTGCTGCAGCAGAGCAGAGTATATCAGGAGCGGAGAGTTAGAGGAAGGAGCAGAGACCTTCAGCAGTGCAGAGTATTTTTTAGGAGAGGAGAGTTAGGTAGAGGAAGGAGCAGAGTCCTGCAGCAGAGCAGAGTATATCAGGAGAGGAGAGTTAGATGGAGGAAGTTACAGAGTCCTCCAGCAGTGCAGAGTATTTTTAGGAGAGGAGAGTTAGGTAGGGGAAGGAGCAGAGTCCCCCAGCAGAGCAAAGCTTATCAGGAGAGGAGAATTAGATAGAGGAAGGAGCAGAGTCCCCCAGCAGCGCAAAGCTTATCAGGTGAGGAGAGTTAGGTAGAGGAAGGAGCAGAGTCCTCCAGCAGTTCAGAGCTTATCAGGAGAGGAGAATTAGATAGAGGAAGGAGCAGAGTTATCCAGCAGAGCAGAGTATTTCAGGAGAGGAGAGTGATACAGAGAAGGAGCAGAGTCCTCCAGCAGAGCAGAGTATTTCAGGAGAGGAGAGTGATACAGAGGTAGGAGCAGAGTCCTCCAGCAGAGCAGAGTACCTTATATCAGGAGAGGAGAGTGATACAGAGGAAGGAGCAGACTCCTCCAGCAGAGCAGAGTATATCAGGAGAGGAGAGTTAGATAGAGGAAGGAGCACACTGGCCTTCCAGTACTTTATCACCACATGTTCGCTATTATGAATTAAAAAATCACATCCTGCAGGAGAAGTTTAATCTCCTCTCTTGGGCTGAACAGCAATTGCAAAACGACTCATGAATGTTCTGCTGAAAAGATAATATGTTCAATTTCACAGGTTGATTAATCACACGAAGAAGCTGATGGAGAAGGAGGAGAAACTTTGTATCAAAATCCTGCAGACGTTACGTGAAATGTTGGACAAAAAAGACAGCTTCGCTGAGCAGGTATGGAATCGACTTTTATAAAGCACAAAGAATGTGAAAAAGAAAGTACACCCTGTTTGAATCCTATGGTTTTACATATCAGGACATAATCAAAATGATCTGGTGAATACAACCTCAGATGAACAACAACAACATATGACATATTACACCGTGTCATTATTGATGTTACAAACATAAAGCCACCATGTAGAAGCCATGTGTGGAAATCTAAGCACACCTCATGATTCAATGGCTTGTAGAACCACCTTTAGCAGCAATAACTTGAAGTAATGGTTTTCTGTATAACTTTATCAGTCTATTACATCGTTGTGAAGGAGTTGTGGCCTTCAGTTCATTGAGGTTTGCAGTCATTTATTTATGCACAGCTCTCGTTAGGCCCCTCCACAGCATTTCAATTCGGTTGAGGTCTAGACTTTGACTAGGCCATTGCACCACCCTGATTCTTTTCTTTTTCAGCCATTCTGATTTGCTGCGGTGCTTGGGATCATTGTCCTGCTGCATGACCCAATTTTGCCCAAGCTTTCAGAATCATCACCCCTTCGCTAGCGTGCTTGACAGTTGGCATGAGGTGTTTGTGCTGATGTACTGTGTTTTGGTTTTCACCAAACGTGGCACTGTGCATTGTAGCCCATATCTCCACTTTGGTCTCGTCTTTCCAACGGACATTAGTCCAGAAGTTCCGTGGTTTGTTCTGATGCAGCTTTGCAAACCTAAGCCGTGCTGCCATGTTCTCTTTAGAGAGAAGTGACGTTCTCCTGGCAACCCTTCCAAACAAAGCATATTTCTCTAATTGTACTAATTGTTATGAACTTTAATATTTAACATGCTAACTGAGACCTGTACATTCCAAGATGTAACTCTTGGGGCTTTTTGCAATTTCTCTGAGCATTGCACGGTCTGCAACAAAACAGAGATGCACAAATCCCAGGAGCCCAGTATGCTCCTTAAAAATAACAGCTGCCTCCTAAATTTGTTCTCTAGTCTAGTCTTGGAGCTGGAAAAGTATCTGTACCTGTACTTCTACCAAGTAGGGTACTTGGTATCTGAACAGCCCTAGCTAAATACACAGATAAAATACATGTGAGGATACTTTTTTTTTACCTGTCAAGGGGTTTCTATGTCTGTCCATCCAGTCCTGACATTTACACACTCCTGGCAAAACAGACAGTCCTGTCTGGCACGGAGGAGATCTGATTTTTTTCTGTTGCATTTCAGTAACACTTACAGGTCTTGTCCCTCCCTTAGCCTGTTACTGGACTGGATGTGAAAGGAGAAGCAGCAAGACTGATAAGCTCATCTCTATCACTCTGCTCTCAGTAAGTTCCTTGTTAGCCTATGAGCATGCACACCTTATTGGCTCCGTGTGCTGATTTTCCCTCTTCTGGCCTGGACGCTATAGTACGTGAACTGCAAAAGGCTGATGCCAAATGAGAATTAGGTACATACAATGCTTGTATTTAAATAATGAATTGTGAAGATTGAATAAATCTACATTTTCACCACAAAAAATCAAATACACCAAATTCACAGGTTCATCTCTTTTGTATGCAGCACCCCCAGGCCTTTATAAAGTAGAAATAAATAAAAATATAAATAGAAAGTTGTTGAAAAGTTTTCTCCTGGTTTTTTTTATCTGTAGTAATTGGACTGGCCACTAGTGGCCGCTGTCTCTCCATCTGTCCCGGTGTAGCTCAGCGGCAATTGTCTGGAGACAGCTCGGAGTCTGATATAGATGTTCCAGTTCTCGGTCAGTTGGAAGAGATCATTGTGCATTACTGGGTCACTGCGAAACTGCTTGTACTTTCCCACACTGTGGTAGAAGAAGAAGTAATAATAAAAAGTTGTTATAACTTCCCCTCTCTACCTGTAAAATAATTTTTGCTTGCAGCCAGCAAGTGCTATTCATACTAAAAAGGAAGTGGCTGATATCTATGTACTGCCCTTTCCATGACCTGAAGCATGAAGCGGACTGAGCTGCAGCTAGGTGCTGTTCCCCTTCCCTAAGTTCAGGAGCCAACGCAGTTACATCTGCAATCTTCTTAATTTTTAAATTCTAGCTGGTGTGCAGGGTTAAGGGCAATTATTATAAAAAAAGGAATAGAGGTAGGTTCATATAGCTGAAGACATAACCATTATGAAAAGTCATTTTTTTTAGTACCTGCGCATGTGTGGTTTCCATTATTCCGACCTGGATTCTTTCACAGGATATTGCTGAGTGTCATGGTCAAACATTTGTGTTGGCTCCCATATTCATACACAACTGCCAAGACCTGCCACTGGGCTGAGAAGGTGTCCCGCGCTACCTAATGGTTTGTATTTAACATTCCCAAACTGTAGCAGAAGGGTGCTTTAAAGTGAAGGTGTGACTAGGCTATGGACAATTACGTATTAACATAATCTTAACAAGCATCAATCCATCAAAAGTACACAGCAGAAACATGAAAGTTTTTTGAGTTTAGATCTTAGCAGTTCAAATCTCCTGCTTTCCCCTCCCAGTAGTGACTCTACTGTTCAGCTCCCTCTGTCCCCGCTCCCAACAGCGTCTTAGCAGCTCAGCTCTTCCTTCTTCCCCCTCCTAAGAGTGACTCGGCAGCTGACCCCCCTTTCCATCAGTATCTGAGCAGCTCAGCTGTCCCCTCCTGTAGTGTCTTAGATGCTCAGCTCCTCCTTCCAGCAGCGACTTAATAGCTGAGCTCCCCCTCCCATCAGTATTTCAGCAGCTCAGCTCCCCCGTCCCATCAGTATCTCAGCAGCTCAGCTCCCCCCCTCCCATCGTTATCTCAGCAGCTCAGCCTATCCCCCCACCCCCAAGCATTGATTTAGCAGGTTAGCTCCTCCTCCCATCAGTATCTAAACAGCTCAGCTCCCCCCTCCCATCAGTATCTGAGCAGCTCATCAGCTCCCCCTCTCATCAGTATCTCAGCAGCTCAGATCCCCCTCCCATCAGTATATCAGTAGCTCAGCTCCCCCCAGCATTGATTTAGCAGGTCAGCACCCACTCCCATCAGTATCTCAGCTCCCACTCCCATCAGTATCTCAGCAGCCCAGCTCCCCCCCGCCCCCAGCATTGATTTAGCAGGTCAGCTCCTTCTTCCACCATTGATTTTTAGCAGCTCAGCTCCCCCTCCCAACATTGATTTAGCAGCTCAGCTCCCCCTCCCAACAGTGACTCCACTGCTCAGCTCACCCCGAAGAAATCAAAACCTGGGCAAACCAAAACTGTTTGCGTATGATAATAATACACACAAGCAGACATATATACACATTTCTTTTTAGGAGGTGGCCAGCCTATCTCTCTCAGCACTTCATTTACAAGATAAAAAGTAAAACCAGACAGAGGTTCTGATCCTACCACACTCTACACAGTTGTTTTAGATACACTCCACCAGTATTATCACTTCCAGGAAATAGTGTTTATTCACATCTCCTGGTTGCGGTGCACGTGAGATCAGCGATCTCTGCTGTAAGTGCTCGTGATTTGGCCTTGGCTGTCCCCATGACATGTTATGTAAGAGAATCATTTCCCTGCGAGCGCCGAGTCCTGGTTCGGGCAGCGTTGCTGCGTCAGCACGCCTCTTACTGTAATCTCTCTTCTGTCGCACATTACTCGATCACTTGTCACTCCGATTTCCAGCAAGCTGAAATCTTTTCTGGGAAGACGGATCGAAGTGTGCAAAATCCTGTGCAGGCAGAAGAGGAAAAACATGCTCTGTGCTGAGAATTCCTGCCGGCAGGTCGGCAGCGCGTTCGGTAATTTTGACTTTTTAAAACATTTTTGACTTCTTTTTACAATAGAAAAGAGAAGAGTTTAAAAGCGAGGCAAATTTTAAAGTAAATCCTGTTTTATTATGAGTTCATGTGAACTCATAATAAAAGGCCTGAAATATGTCATACATATGGTCTAACTCAATCATTGAATGCTTCTGTTTTTTTAATACCAAGTGAATCATGGATGAGAGGTTGAAATAAAGAGCAGCTTCTAACAAAAGAGGGTTGCTCAGCTCTTGAGATCCATACACATCTGTAGAATGAGCATGGTGATGCAGTAATTGATGTGAGCAATGGCAGGCAATGGGTAAAGAAGTTTAAAGAACTCCAGGCAGTCTGGAGATTAACCCTTGCAATGGGACCACCCCTGCACTGCAAGGGTTAATCAATCGTTTTTGTGTTGGGCAGGGGTGGGCAAGTTAGCCTTTGTCCCTGGGAGTCATGCCTGTAACTGTCAGTCTTGCAATGCCTCATGGGACTTGTAGTTCCACAACAGCTGGAGGGCTAGAGTTGCCCACCCCTGCTATAGACAGAGATTATCAATGGTGGGAACTGATCACAGGATGGTCTAGGGGTTAAAATAAAGAAAACATACTCACCTGATCCTCGGTCCCACCTGGCTGTTGGAATGGGCCCCGCAGCTTCTTCTACCCTGGGCTCCGTCAGTCTAAGGTCCCGTGCTGTCATCACATTTAATGCAGTTGCGTAGGACGTGAGGATGCCGAGGGCCATTCTACCGCCAGAGCGGAAAGGTAAACGCTGACCGCCGCAGCACCGAGGATCAGCCGAGCATATTTTCAATATTTGAGCCCCCTAGACAAAACGAGCAGTTAACCCTTGCAGCGTGGGGGTAATCCCACTGCAAAGGGTTAATTGTTAGATTGCCTGGAGTACTTCTTTAGTATTAGAGAAAGTGAAATTGTTGACAAGGTGGCACAATTTTAATTCTGCTCTGTGTAATGTTTACAAACTACATTTTAAAAGCATCGTACGTGATGGGGATTCTGTGGAGAAGTAGCTCTGGGGAGAGGATTTGATAGGCTAACTGTATGTATGTTCATTGTTTCCATCTCAGCAACATTTCTCTCCAGCAGGACGGAGCCATCTTAGTTCAGGCATTTTCCAGAGTCTATCCACTTCTTGGATTGAGATGCTGGCTTAGAGATGACACAAATGTCTGACACAGATCAGCTGCAGCCTCTCACCTTGTGATTGCTACAAAGTTACAATGTTGCAGACTGATCACTGAGGGAGAGGAGACTGAGGAAATGCTTCCTCTTGCCTGCAGCAGACTGATGACATCATCTCAGCCTAGGCAAAGTCAGTGGGATGGGTTTTTAATGATAAAAGGTGGCGCCGTTTGGGAAAATTGGGTTTTGGGACGGGAGGATGTTTATATTTTGTTTTCTTTTTCTTTTTTAGGGTTTATGTTAAGGGTTCAGGCAAGGAGAGGGTTTAGTATCAGCGACAGTTTACATCATAGGGACACTTACAGAGGAGCTACAGGACTGATGCTTGTTCTCAGCAATAAGAGGTCCCATTCTATAAAATCGCCAAGAACTAGTGTAATGGCCGTAGGCTAGGTATATTACTAGGATCGTTGAGCTCTTCCTCCTGAATCCTCCGAGATGTCAACTCTTCACAGAACAGACTTTAGTCAGCATTCAAGACTCCCTGATAGGAATTCAAAGCATGCACCAAAAGAGGGAGCACCAGAGCAGATAGTAAAAGAGTCCGAATCCCTTTATTGGTTCACACATAAAGACATCCAACACTTTTCGGGGGTCAGAAACACTCCCACTTCATCAGGCCTTAAGATATAGAGAGAGACTTGATTGGAATTAAATAGGGCTTCCTGTATTATTCTGTGTAGGGATGGTGTTACTGGAACAAAAGAGTCACTAATACCAGTGAAAGCTTTCCAATCAACGTTCCCACTATAATTTAAGGCCTGATGAAGGGGGGAGTGTTTTTGGCCCCCGAAACACAATGAATGTCTTTTATGAAGCATTAAATGATTTCTAAGGTCCCAGCATATCCTCTCCTATTATAACATCAGCATTGTAATAGGAATCCAAACAAGAGTTGTTTTTGATAATACAATTAAAGTTGACATGAAAAATGTATTTTATGTAGTGAGTGCTGCCTTCCATCTGCCCATCACTTTCACCAACTTCCCGGATTCCCAGAGTGCTTTGCATCTCTTTCCCTTCTGCTTGATGTGATGCAATCTCAATTTCCGACGGATATATATGCCATCATGCACCATGCATTGTGGTGTGAACTGGCCCTTACACCATAGGAACTGAAGTCTGAAGTCTCAGCACCTATTGGATCTCTTTTGGATTTCGAATAAAAATAATATATTTCAAAAAACGGCTTTTTGTGTCAAAATAAGAAATCTCTCCAGATTGAGCAGCAGAGCGGCATGGTTGGCGATCGCCTTGGGGTGGACAGACAGCAAGTGCCCCCCGTGCATTTTATCTACTTAGAGGATGTCATCTCTTCCTAAAATATATTTATTCTAAACTCATAAAACGTGGCCTCATTTCCTGCGAGCGTTTTCCGCCGTAAAATTTTATGGCTGCGGTTGGATTATATACATATTAATTTATTGTAATTAACATTAATGCTAAAAGGGCCTCTATGCAGGGGGAGAAAGTGACTGTCTAATCATCTTCTGGACGAGTTTAAAACTCATTACGACTTCTGGAAATTACAATGTGAGAGGTTAGGAGTAAACTGGAGCAGAAGGTGCAAGAAGTGTTCAGAGCGACATTAAAGAGACCCTGTCATTGGAAATGAGAGCCAGTGATGACTATTGTCACAGGGTGCTGGTTAAAGTTGTATTAAGCTCTTCAACCCTTTTCAATAATGTATCAAGATCAAACGAATATACAATGCCCAACAAAGTATTTCTTTAGATTGTTGCCCAAGCACTTACAGTCATCATTTTTCCAAGGATCTCCAACTCTCTCAGCTCGGCTTGCCTGAACTTCCTGTCCAGTACAAGATCACAAGGGACAGAGCAGTCTCCAGCAGGTGTCCACCTACTAGCTTGGAGAAGAGAGGAGGATTGGTGAGCAGGGGAGTGTCTTGCCTTGCTGTCCCTGTGCATTGATGGAGACACACACAGCTTACTAGCACACACACATAATGCATGCAGCAGCACTGCACTGGGACTGAGGGCACTCCTGTACCTCGCATTCTGGTGCGGTCAAATGCATTGCGGGGGGTTGTCGTGTCTGCGGTGCCATTGATTTGAATGGCACTGACAAGCCCGAGAACGTGGCCCAGCTTCATGTATGCGATCCAGTGCGTTCCGGGCACGAACTGCATCGGGAAGCACTGAATATGGCGTCACTGGTCACTCACTGTCCATCACAGGGCGTGGAGTGAACGTGAACAAGAAAATTCAGCTCCCCTCCCATGCCTGCCAGGCAGGTCTATGCTGTGTGGCAGAGCTGTGTGTAAATCTCAGGACTGGATGGACAGAAGTACAAATTCTTTGGCAGAACAGCTCCCTTTATAAGTATTTTATTTATGTAGATAGCTATTTGTTCAGCTTTAAGCAGATATGTAAATGGAACGTATTAGCTGGTGATGTAGATTCAGAGTTCCTTTGAGGTGAGTTAACACTTTACACGCAGAATAAGAATAAAGCGGTTGATTTATGCAAAGGAAGAAATAATAATCATATATAGACAAACGCGGCTATGAATCCCGGGATAGCCATCTATCACCAGATATCTTTATTTTTCCCCGGGCCGGGTATATTGCCCCCGACTGCCGGTGTCTGTCTCTTTTCTTCAGACGCTTTCATAAAGAAGGTTGTTTATTTTCTCCCTCTTTCCACTTTAAAGATCCCACACGTGCCTTCTACTCGCCGTTCTTTATTCCCGTCTCCCTCCAGGCGCTACCCTCCGCGACCACCCCACGTTCCGTCTCTCCTTTATATCTCCAGCCTCCCCGCTCCGTCTCGAATCCCTCCCGGTGATTAGACAACCTACCCCCCTTCGCGTTTCTCAGTTCATGGAAAACACAGAGTCTTGTTCTCATCCTCGCTTGCCGCTGTGCGCAGCCCCCCCCCAACCCCACCACCACCACCTGACATGTGACTGCACATGTGAAGAGGGGTGTGCGGATTTCGGGCCTTGGGGCACGATTGGAGGAGACGTTAGACTGCCAAGTCGATGAGGCGAACGAGGCTGCCCCCCCAAATCAGCCGGCAACAACAGCATGTGATTATGTAACGCCCGCAGTGTCTGGCACCGCGCTTCACTGGAGACGCGTCACGTGTTGTGCAATGCTCCTGGCCCTGAAATTCAATTAGGCGGCTCTGAACGATCGTGACTCTGCATGAGATAAGCTCTCTTCTCTCCCCTCTCCGGCTCTACTCTAGAAAGCAAATGGCTTTATTAGCTGCACATGAATACGCGGATTGTTGCCGATCCGCCGCGTGTTTGTATACAATACGGAGCCAGCGAGGGCGCGGGGCTAACGTTATGCAACTTATGCCTCCGCTGCAGCCCCGGGAATATTCCCTGTTGAATTTAAAGGCACCGACGGACTTCATGGGAAAGTTTTCTTTTTTTGTAAAAGTGGGAGCTGAACTTTTCAAAAATTGTATCTTAAAGCCGCGTCTCTCAATCTTTTTTCAGCTATGGCACCCTTCAAAGGTAAACAAAATCTTGAGACGTCCCGATCTATAATGTAAAAACTGTAAATGTATAAAATGACGTGGGGTCCCTCCAAAATCCATACCAGAGCCTTATCCCAGACAGGGGCCTGGCATGAATTTTAAGGGGAGTCCCTACGTAAGAACACAATCAAAAAGCCTCACACTATTTACATCAGAGTCCCCCCTCTCACGCTAAGAAACCCTCTTCAAATCAGATCCCCCCTCCTTTACATCAGAGTCCTCTTCTTTCACATCAGAGTTCCCCTTCTCATGCTAGTAAACCCTCTTCAAATCAGAAGTCTCCTTCACATCAGAGTCCGTCCCCCACTCATACTAGGAAACCTTCTTCAAATCAGAAGCTCCCATTTACATCAGAGTCCCCCCCCCTCTCACTTTAGGAAACCCTCTTCAAATCAGAGGCCCCCCTTCACATCAGAGTCCCCTACTCTCACTTTAGGAAACCCTCTCCAAATCAGAGCCCCCCCTTCACATCAGAGTTCCCTACTTTCACATCATGATCCCCCATCTCCCACTAGGAAACCCTCTTCAAATCAGAGGCCCCCCTTCACATCAGAGTTCCCTACTTTCACATCATGATCCCCCATCTCCCACTAGGAAACCCTCTTCAAATCAGATCCCCCCTCCTTTACATCAGAGTCCTCTTCTTTCACATCAGAGTTCCCCTTTTCATGCTAGTAAACCCTCTTCAAATCAGAAGTCCCCTTCACATCAGAGTCCGTCCCCCACTCATACTAGGAAACCTTCTTCAAATCAGAAGCTCCCATTTACATCAGAGTCCCCCCCCCTCTCACTTTAGGAAACCCTCTTCAAATCAGAGGCCCCCCTTCACATCAGAGTCCCCTACTCTCACTTTAGGAAACCCTCTTCAAATCAGAGGCCCCCCTTCACATCAGAGTCCCCTACTCTCACTTTAGGAAACCCTCTTCAAATCAGAGGCCCCCCTTCACATCAGAGTCCCCTACTCTCACTTTAGGAAACCCTCTTCAAATCAGAGGCCCCCCTTCACATCAGAGTCCCCTACTCTCACTTTAGGAAACCCTCTTCAAATCAGAGGCCCCCCTTCACATCAGAGTCCCCTACTCTCACTTTAGGAAACCCTCTTCAAATCAGAGGCCCCCCTTCACATCAGAGTCCCCTACTCTCACTTTAGGAAACCCTCTTCAAATCAGAGGCCCCCCTTCAAATCAGAGTCCTCTACTTTCACATCATGGTCCCCCCTCTCACACTGGGAAACCCTCTTCAAATCAGAGGCCCCCTTTACATCAGTGTCCCCCACTTTCACATCGGAGGTATGACGCTGCATGAACATTTCGAGACTCCCCTGAGGAAGCCAGAAGGCAACCCAAGGGACGTTCCTTAGCCGGAGCGGAGGGTGAGAGAGGTGAGTGCCGACTGCCATGGGACAGAGGATCTAATGAATAAAACTTCTATATTTGAGCCCCTAGACAAAATGAGCACTTTGCCCCACTGCAAGTAAGTTTAGATTTTCCCAGAGTTCCTCTTTAAATGCTTGCCATTGAATGGAAATTGCGGTGCTTAATAAGAAAAGGCTGCGCTGTGCTTACACTTCAAATGCAGCTCCATAGGACATGCCGCGTCCAAAGAAATGCAAAGCAACTCAAACAGTTTCTAAGCTGTCATGTACACTACTCTAGTGAAGTCAGTGGGAATTGGCTGGCAAGTGCTTGACGTGCGTTTTCGACAACAGAAAACAATGCACGTTTACATGAGCCCTTACCCTCACACAAAGGGTTTTACTGGAACAGAAGACCGGAGGAATTTCCTAAGATGGATGGCAGACAGAAATACAAACTTGGCAGAGATTCTTCCTTACGTTTTCCAAAACTAACAAAGTTTGGGCTGGAGTTGGTCTTTAACCGAGCAGTTGAGAAAGAAAAGTAAAACTGACCATATACTAAAGTGGATGGGGGAATCTTCCCACAAGGTTATTGGATTCTGACAGTGGCGGGTGTGCCGCTGTCAGAAGTCCTCAACCTGAGAATTTTTGGCATCGATTCATTAACAAAAATCAATAAAATTTTACTTTCGTCGAAAGGAGGGGTGTTGATGCTCATGTCAGCAGGGCTTGCCCAAAATTCAAGCAGTGTATGACCAGCTTAAGAAACATTAGTGAGCTGCCGATTTGGAAAAGGTGTAATTATGCTTAAGGCAAAAAGTACAGCAATGGCACCTGTCCTTTGAGTTTACAAGTGTTCTATTGGAGAGAAGACTCAGCAGGTTTTCCTACAGAACTTTTAAATAGAACTGCAGCCTATTGTCACACAATGCATTGCTGTGCAACCTGCATCCAATGCACTACTGTGTGTTTAGAGAGAGGGCGGTGCTGGAATCGGGGAACACACCAAGCTGTGTTTCCACAGGCTCCAATTTAAAAGATATGAATGCCAACAACCAAAAGAACTTACACTATATGGTCAAAGGTTTGTAGACCATCATAGGTAACCAAAATGAGCGAAGCGCACTTTCACTATAGACTTCACACAGGCGGAGCTATAGAGGAAGACTTCACACAGGAGCCGGCGCTATAGAGGAAGCATCGGCTTATGCGGCTCTGCTCTCTGCGCTGCTGACTTGCTTCCTCTAGCGCTGGCTTTGTTGGCACAGCTGATTCTCCCCCACGGCTCTTCAAGTTCCCCCTTATGCCACCACCGGCCCTGGGAATGGTCACAACTAGATCTTATTTTTGGGGTAGATCTTATATTTTAGCAATTCCCAAAAATGGTACTAGGTCTTAATTTTCAGGTAGGTCTTAATTTTGGGGAAACAGGGTATATGCCGAAGGTATGTGGACACCACTTTAATTATTCAGTCCAGGTGTGAAGGGGACTGTTAATGCTACCTGCACGTTTCTGTTCCAGCACGACTCTACCCCTGTGTACATAATCAGATCCATATAGACTTGGTTTGACCAGTTTGTTGTGGAGGAACACGAGTGGCCCATACATAGCCCAGACTCCAACCCTACTGAACATATTTGGGTTGAATTGGGATGCCAATGGCAAGCCAGGTCTTCTCTTACATCATCAGTATATGCATTTTTGGCAGAATGGGAACAAACTCCAAAATCTTGTGCAAAGCCTTCCCAGATGAGTGGAGGCTTTTATAGGCACAATGGTGGGAGTGGGGATCATCGGCTCCATATTAGTTGACATGGGATTGGAATGGGATGGGATGTCCAGCAAGTTCATGTAAGGGTGATGATCAGAAGTCCACAAACGTTTGGCATTGTCTCTGCAGCAGATGGATACCAGGAGGAAAATTGTCAATCAGAGAGTTAGCTTGAATGCAAAATCCAACAGCCGGACTGGAGTGAACCTTTAAACACTTCAGGCTCACGTTTGGGATGCCTGTAAGGTTTTATTTTTCAGTATGTGAGTCTGACTAAGGCCGGCACAAGTGCCTGCTCTGGCTTGCTCAGGGCTTCGGTGAAAGGCCTCTTTGTCGGCAGGTTGGCAGCGAGCATGGTGTTACCAGCAGAATCCGGAGCTCACAAGTGACCTGTTAACACTCTCCACCTCTACAGGCTGAAGATCCGCCAGCGACTTGAGGGAGCAAATGGAGCCATTAAACTCCGGAGCTCTGCCCCCGATTCAGCTGGATTTGATTTCTGCCTTAAAGGAAGCCTCACACAAATTAGAACTGAGTGTAACATTTCTGGGTCAGTGAACCTGAGTTCTGTCAGCTTCACAATAACGGACTTCATCACCCTGGCGTTGGCATGTGTCCCGGGGGTCAGAGAAGGCAGCTTTCATACGAGGCTTCACATTGAAGTCATTTTTTTGGGAGTAGGGGGGTTAGCTACTGCAACCTGATGGTTGTAGTTTCATTTGGACCCAACTTGCTGAGACTGGAAGCCCGGTTAGGATACTGTTATCTTATAAGAGAGATGCCACAGTACTAGAGACTGGTGGCATGTAATAATAGACGACTGAGGGCGATTTCCATGTTACAGCAGACCACTGAGGAGTGCCAACATGTAGCAAGAAACTGCTGAGGACCATTCCCAGGTTACCAGATACCGCAAAGGAAAATCCTAATGTTACAGGAAACTACTAAGGGCTGCCAAAATGTGACAAAACTGTTGAGGACTATACTTATATAATGATAGACCCCCGTGGACTGCCACCACCTGGTGATACACTGCTGATAAATTTCATTATGTGACAAGAGACTGCCGCTATTATTTCCAGGCTACAGGAGATTGCTAAGGATGGCAGACACTTGCTAAGAAATTGTTAAAGGCTATTGCTGTTACAAGAGACTGATGAGTACTGCCAATATGTGAAAAGGGACTGGTGAGCACTATTTCCATGTTACACTAGGCAACTGCTAACCTGCGATAGGAGACTGCTAAGCACTGTTACAAGAGGTTGCTGGAAACAATTGTTAAGTTACAAGAGGCTACTGAGGACTGTCAACATGGAACAAGATGGTTCTGGGGACTGTTACCATGTTACAAGAGACTGATGAGGATGACAGGCACATGCCAAGATACTTTTGATCTGTTAAAAAGATTGACAAGTACCACTTCTGGGAAGCCGGCTTCCTGGCCAATCAGCATCAAGCCGGCCAAAAAGTCGGCTCAATGCTGATTGGCTGGGAAGCCAGCTTTCCAGCTAATCAGGAAGCTGGGCGGCGGGTCATTACTCGCCGCCTGGCTTCCTGATTGGCTGGGAGGCCGACTCCATGCTGATTGGCTGGGAAGTCAGTTTCCCGGCCTAGCACAATCAGAAGCCAGCCACCCAACATGGAGGCAGCTTCTTGGGCAACCAAATTGCCCAGGAAGCCGGCTCCATGGCAGCGGAAGCATCAGTATCGGTACTCGGTATCGACGAGTACGGGGGGTAGCCTCACTGTAAGGGCTAATTAAATTTGTGCCCGGAGTTCTGCTTTAAGGATAAGACTCCTGTCACAGGGGTCACCTATAGGCCAATTTTTTTACCCGTGGACTGCAATGTATCCCTGAGGGTGGGCAGATGTAAACAGATGTGCGTCACTACACCCAGGTCCGTTCAGGATGGCGGCCAGGCCGAATGCAATAGGTTTGCGTCCAGGTCTGCCTTTGTGGAGCTGAACAGATATCAGCGGACGCCTATGGGTCGGAACAGGCAACGGACGTCCGATAGGTGACATCTGTTTCAATTCTGATCCTACTCGTCAGCACATCAGCCCGGTGAAAGGGGCCCAAGGCTGGTCAAAAAAAACAAAAAACAAGCGCTCCCTTTTCATGTAATTTGCCTGATACCTCGCCGCAGATTAATGGGCTTAGCAACGCATGCTATTTTGGGTTGCGTTAGGAAAGGTTAATGGCGAGTATCAGGTGAGCCGCGTGACATGTTTTCCTGTAAGTTATACGGCCCGAGTTCTCTAACTTGTCTCCGCAGCGTAACGAATAAATAAATTGGATAGCTCCTGATTTATTTTCCGAGCTCGCCGCGTCGTCCCTACTGAGCAACCTAAATATTATTTGGCCGGGGACCTGATGGTGATTCCTCGACAGTCATTGACAATACGCTTTTTCAGTATTATTTTTAACTTCACACCGGCTTTAGGGCCTTTTTTTTCTTGTGTGTGTGCTTTGCTGCCTTAGCGCTGTGGAGTCCGGCGAGCGAGCAATCTGCATCTTTCCACCCCTGTTCTTAAATATCAGGCCCGCCGAGGTATGAATGTCTTGGCGCTCTCGGCAATAAATCTAGCAGTCAGGATTTTCCGTAGCACCGGTGGAACAGGAACATTTTTCAAAGTCAGCAGCACCATCCGCCGAGCTCTGCATCTTCCAGTCGCCGTGGGAGTAAAATGTGCTTCTTTTATCTCCTAAATCATCGGCGAGATCCTCTGTGGCTCCTCCCGGTGCCAGCTCGCGATGCAGGGCTGCCAGGACGCGCGGTATGGCTGCCAGGACCAAGATAAATCTCTTCATTATTGGCATCTGCTTTGCCTGGTTTCTCTCTGTGTCTTTCCCCTCCCTGTGCTCCCTTGTTCCCTCCGTCTCCTCGAATCACATCGCCGCGCGCGCACGTGCTTGGATCGCGGTAACACCCTTGTGGCACGCTGTGGCCAGGTGTTTGGGTACGCTGGCAATCTGCATCAATAAGGGTTTGTAGCAGAGGATCTTTGAACAGATGCTTGAGAGATGCTGGGGGCTTGGGCAGCAATAGTTCTCATCTTATTGTTTGTGTTGCTTCATTTCCGGCCTTGAAATTTAGGTCCTTATACTTAACTGAAACGGATTGAAAACTTTGTTGTGTTGCTGCACATGTAGCAGTCATGTGCTGACTGTGGGGGCCCATGTGCAACTGCAGGAGCATGCAGATGTGCAGGGCCAATAGGGAGGTGGTACAGGGCCAATAAGGAGGTGGTACAGGGCCAATAGGGAGGTGATAGAGGGCCAATAGGGAGTTGGTGCAGGACCAATAGGGAGGTGGGGCAGGACCAATAGAGAGGTGGTGCAGTGCCAATAGGGAGGTGGTGCAGGACCAATAGGGATAAGGGGCAGCACCAATAGGGAGGTGGTGCAGGGAAAATATGGAGCTGGGACAGGGCCAAGGTCTGGCTTAAAATGTCAAGATTTATATAGTAGCGATTTGTGTTTTGGGGGATGGAGTGTGCACTAGGATGAAATGTTTGCTACCATCCGTGGCCGGGAGGTACCTGCTGTTGGGTGCATGTGGTGGTTTTGGCACTTGAAGCACATTATATCAGGTCTCCATGTGTGCATCTGGACAGTCTTTCATCCTGTTGATGAAGAAAAAAAAAAAGAAATGGCCAAAAAAATGAGGTTGGTGACCTCTGTTATTGGAAGCATTGCATACTGGGAGTTGTAGTTCCTTGAGAGGAAGAAAGCACAGTACAGAAAACATTGCTGAATGGAAGCAATCATGGGACACGGCCATGAGATTTAGTACTTAGAAAAGTTCCTGAACACCATTAGCAGCCTTGGTGGCTTATTGTTGTCTGCTGTCCCTGACACGAGGACTTCCATTCATGTCTCATTGTCCTATTACATCCATATTGACATAGAAGGACACAAAGCTTTAGAAAGCCGTAAGAGGAGAGCGTGGGTGTGCTCGCCCTCTTCTATACAGCGTCTCTGCAGACAACCATTAGGGGCCTCCGCATGTGTGAAGTGGCCAAAGCCAGACAAGGAATTGTGTAATGTCCCTACTCACAGACAGCACTGCATTACACGGGCACATCACATGACCTAGCGCACAATACACTCACTTCACAGGCTAATAAACCAGGGTAACCTTCTTTCATTTCCAAAAAGTGCTCCGTGTGACCATTAGATCAGCTGAGAGCCAATGAGATTTTAAAATGAGTCACAAGCCCCTTATTCTTGTGTTAAAGGTTTGTGAACTGAGTCCAACGTCATTGGATAATAACCGTAAATTTGTTGTCAACGGATAAAAAGCTACTGCTGAAGAATGTATGTACTAGGGATAGGCAGACCCTCCAGCTCTGGTGAAACTACAAATCACATCATGCCTCTGGGAGTCATGCCTGTGCCTGTCAGTCTTGCAATGGCTCATGGGATTTGTAGTTGCACCACAGCTGACGTTCAGGAGTTTGCCTACCCCTGGTATATACAATAAAGTGGGGATGCACCGATACCGGTTTTTCAGGATCAAGTACCGATATTTTTTTTCCCGGTACTCACCGATACTGAATACCGATACCGGAAGTCCCATTAAGGAAGTCAGGCGGTGTGTAATGACTCGCCACCTGGCTCTCTGATTAGCCGGGAAGCCGGGTGGCATGTAATGACTTGCCACCCGGCTTTCCAATTGGCAGGGAAGCCGTCCCCATGCTTCTCGTCACTAGGTGACAAGAAATCATGGAGCCGGCTTTCTGGCCAATCAGGAAGCCAGGTGCCGTGTCATGAGGTGACGAGGGAGCACGAAGCTGGATTCCCGGCCAATGAGAAAGCCAGGCGCAGTGTCATTACACGGCGCCCAGCTTCCTGATTGGCAAACTTCCTAACCAATCAGGAAGCCGGGCAGTGAGTCATTACATGCTGCCCGGCTTCCTGATTGGCCAGGAAGCCGCCTCCAAAGAATCGGTATAGGTGCATCCCTACTATTGAGCATTGATTTCTATGTGGAATGGGCGAATCTTCTTGGGCTATTTTCTGTTCCGGTCGAATGCTCCTCAATTATTATGGGTCATAGTAAAAATAGGTTATAATGACCATGAGTGAATCAGGAAAATTCTGCATTGTGGCCACTAGATGGAGCTGATGATCATAGAAAATAAATAGATCTTTAGTAACAAGAGATACAATGTAACAATTCTAGAGAACACTGGAGGGAAATAAATGTAACCATTGCTACAGTGAGGAGAAATAGACTCTTTAGGTCCCATTCACACTTCAGGTGAGAGTCTTTGGGCATTTTGTTTTTAGAGTTTATACAGGCGTCTTTGCATGTAATTGGACGTTTCAGGCTTGGGCGTAAGTTGGCAACAACAGTGGAACATACCTGGGCAATGTCGGCAAACATCTGCTCCATAATATTCCCCTTCACTCCTGCCCTGACAGCTACATAAGATAAAGGAAGGGAAGGAGGAGCTGGGTCAACACAGACCATAATTAGACACTCCCAGAAGAGGAGAAGGCTATGATGTGCAAGGAAGGAGGGGGACTGGGCTATGGCATGAACTAGGGATGCACCGATACCGTTTTTTTGGTACAAGGACTCGCTAATACCAAGTACCTATACCGGAACTTCCGCTAGCTTGGAGACAGCTTCCCGGCCAGTCAGCATCAAGACGGCCGAACAGCATGGAGTCGGCTTCTTGGCCAATAAAGAGCCGGGCACCGAGTAAGAACACACCGCTCGGCTTCCTGATTGCCTGGAAAGCCAGCTCTATGTTCCCTTGTGACACTGCTGGTCAGAGGAAATCTCTCTCTGACCGGATGTTCAGGTATCGGGTAAGTATTGGAGCATTTGGGCGAGTACGAGTACCTGCCCAAATAATCAGTATCGGTGCATCCCTAGAATTAACCCTTCCTAAATAGTCACATTTTCCATCAACTTCAATGGAAAGGAAAAACTACAAATAAGCATCCAGGAATCTAAAACATTGCAGTGAGGCTACCTCCTTGTTTTGGTCAAAATAAAAAAATACCTGATCCTCAGTCCTACCTGGTTGCTAGGCTGGTCCCCACAGCCTCTTCTTCCCCCGGACTCTGGAAGTCTGGACCCCAATGCAGGTGCAGAAGTGAGGACCCTGAGGGCCATATCACAGGCGGAGAAGAGGAGGAGAGTGGTGAGCACTCACCGCCACAGGACTAAGGATCAGGTGAGTATATCTTCTGTATTCCGACCCCTAGACCAAAACAAGCCGTTAACCGTTTCGGTGAAAGGGCAGCCCCACTGCAAGGGTTAATTTTTTAACATAACGGGTTCCTCTTTAAAAAAAGTTGATTTCTTTGAGTTTTTTACCAGCAAAGTTTAAGCTGGTGACAGGGTCTCTTTACCGTGCCAAGGCAGAGGGGGGAGTCTCGGCCATAATTAAAACTGTTGCACACGTTGCTATCAGCAGCCCATTTTGCTACTTTGTTCTGAAGTTTAGACCGGTAAAGAACATGATTAGATGGAAGCAGATGCTTCAAAACTAAAAAAACTAAAAACTGACAGTGGCCCCTTAATTTTGCCCGCCGAAATATAAATTCGCATAGCCGTAATTAGAAAGTCGAGTGCTTGCCTCTGATTGTACTACAAAGCCACCCTAATGTCACCGGCAAAAATCATCAGAATCCCTTGTGATTGCCGGCTGCTTAACGACCGGGGGCTTGATTGCGGTGGCGGAGTCGTGACGGGCGGCTCTTCAGGGGCCCCAACGAAGGGTTAAACTAGCGGAATTTGTAAACCCTTCTAAATCACATGGAGGCGTTCCGGAGAGGTGACATTAAGTGCAGAGGGTTTTTTTATATACATAATATAGATATTGAATAATGTTTCCCAGAAAAATGAAGCACTTGTTTTAGTAAATTGTAAATTCCGGATTTTTTTTTTAAGAAGGTAGCACTTTGGTGCGGCAGAGGATTCGCCAGGTTTCATATGATGAAGCACTTTGGGTAACATTCAGGAGAAGCCATTAATCGTAATGCGTCTTCGTTCTTCCGTGTGCGCAAGATAAAAGTTTTCTGTTCTCTGGGAGATGTTGAGAAGAGTTATGCTGATTATCAATTAACGCGTTTCGTCACAGCAGCCGGGGGTGAGCGACCATGGCCGATTAATGCAGCTAGGAGAGGCTGATGACTAGGGTTGGAGCGCCTCATGTAGCCTCCATCTGACATTCAGGTGACAACACGGGAGCACATTTGGTGGACAGGGACAGAGTGTTGTCTCCCAATAACAGGAAGTGCTTGAACAAGGACCATCGTGGCCGAATCTCTCGGAAATGTTTGAGTTTACTTTGTTAAGTTACATTAACATAATAAAGAGTCTGCAAGATTTTCCTCATTACAGTCCTGCTTCACATGAATGACTGGGACACATGGCAGAGCTACCAGACCACATTATTATTCAGGATGAGAAATGACATGTTTCTTACCGTGGATGAAATATTGCTCCTCCCACCGCCTAGGTCACATGTCATCACATCGCTACTAGGAGCTTTGTGGACATTTTATGTCATTAGAAGCTGCCGAGAGTCCGTTTGTTTTATAGCACACCTTGTCTAGTAGACTTCCAATTATCTATCTATCTATCTATCTATCTATCTATCTATCTATCTATCTATCTATCTATCTATCATTATCTATCTATCATTATCTATCTATCATCTATCTATCTATCTATCTATCTATCTATCTATCTATCTATCTATCTATCTATCTATCTATCTATCTATCTCTGTCTCTTGATCTATTTATCTCTATCCATTGATCCATTGATTGATCAATCAATCTATTTACCTATAAATATCTCTATCTATGTCCTCTGATCTCTCTCTCTTCCTCTCCCTTTCTCTCTATCTCCCTCCCCCCCCCCCCTTTTCCCCCCTCTCTCTCTCTCCACCTCTCCCTCTCTCTCTTTCTCTCTTTTCCTTTCTCTCCCTCTCTCTCTATTTACCTGTATCCCTTGATAGATAGATTGATTTACAGTATCTATCCGTATCTGTCCCTTGATTTGATAAGTCAATCTATTAACCTATAAATATCTCTATCTCTGTTCTGTTCCTTGATTCTCTCTCTCTCTCTCTCCCTCTCTCTCCCTCTCTCTCCATCTCTCCCTCTCTCTCCCTCTCTCTCCATCTCTCCCTCTCTCTCCATCTCTCCCTCTCTCTCCATCTCTCTCTCTCCCTCTCTCTCTCTCCCTCTCTCTCCATCTCCCTCTCTCTCTCTCTCTCTCTCTCTCTCTCTCTCATTCTGTCTCGTTATCGATACATTTTATCTGTCTCTGTAGGACTTTACGCTCCAGACACTGCGGCAGATTCAGGGTGTCTTTTTGGCCGGGGAGACAGATTTTTTTTCTTTACCCCCGTCGTGTTTACAATGCCTGACTCCTACACTTAGTCGTGTGCTGTCTCCATGGTAACTGTGTGTCCTACATGGCGTTCGCCGCCGAGTCAGCCCACACAGGTCAGAAGAGACGCACGCCCTGCAACTGATTTCATTTATTATCCTTTAAAGGCCAGACCTTGGGAAGAGGCAGACAAATCCGGCTCATTCTTCCCGTCTGCGCTGTCTCCCTGGGCTTCGCTGTGAAGGCGTCTGGTGGCCGCGCTGGAACACGTTGCAGGGGCGGGGGGAGGCCAGTCAGATATTCCGGGCACAGTCTGGCGCATTATTAAATAGTTAATTGTCTGGGATTGTGTCTTGTGGTGTGAGCAGAGTTCAGAGACTTACAGAAAATTTTGGAAAACTTTTTTTTATAACTTTGATGATTTCGCCTGGATGAGCCGCTTAATCGCTGATGGCGGAAGGTGCGGAGGCGCTCTGGTCAGACATGAACATTGTACATCTGAATGGAATTGGAGGACGTGTTCTGATTCTGGGTGCTCTCTGGTATTCATGTCCTGTGTCCTGTCCTCCTTTAGTTTATGGTGTTCTCATCTTAGGTTCCCTACACATTGGAGCATGAGAGGGAGGTTGCGCCCTGTCCCTCCTACTGCCGATGCCTGACTGGTCCATTGGTGTGATGGGCGGCCCCGCTGACCAATCGTGATGTGTGGGAGGCAGGAGGGGGTGTTGGCAGCTAGTTTAAATCTATATTTGTATATTACAGCTCCCATGATGTGTGATAGAGCAGGCAATGACACCTGGGGGTGTCAGATATAAGGTTTGCCTATACCATGGCCGACTTGTCCCCGGTCATTATTGAATCCAGTAGGGCAGGGGTGGGTCCTCCAGCTGTTGTGGAACTACAAGTCCCATGAGGCAATGCAAGACTGACAGTTGCAGGCATGACTCCCAGAGACATGTTGGCATTTGTAGTTAAAGTGCAGATGGAGGGCCGGATTGGCCCACCCCTGCAGTAGGGTCAGCAAAACATCCAGGCAACCAGCATTTTCACATATAGGAAGTGGCAGCCCACTGGGCTTCTCTCAGCTTTTTAAAACGTTCAGTCTACCGGACAGTTTCTGTCTGATAGGAAACAATAGGTTATCAGCAGACTCTAATGGTATGAAATATACACAATGCACGTGCCTAGAGACCATGTGACCTTTTTTTTTTGTTTGCTGAAAATATTTAAGAGATTGGACAATGCCGACATGAATCCTGCTAAAGCAGGTGAGGTGGAATCATAAATATTTATTTTTTAACATTTTCATTTCATTTTTTTCTTCTTCTTCTTCATTCAGGTGGATTTGAAATGTTACATAGTTACATAGTTACATAGTATTTGAGTTTGAATAAAGACATTAGTCCATCAAGTCCAACCTATTAGGATCTGATTCTAGGAGTACCTGTACCCTTGTATATTACCTGTACCCCTGTATAGTTGCCAGAAATGTTGCCTGTGAGCAATTATTTACACCTACATCCAGCAGGTGGTGCTATCGAGTCACTGTCCCCCACCATTACTGAGTCATTTTATTACTATGTTGTGAACAGGCTTTAATTAAAAGAGAAGTAAACCTTTTTTTTGGCAGTATTACTCTTTTGGGTCACAGGAGCATATTTACTAATGTACTCCTGTGAGCCAAAGTCAGTATATAGCAGGCTACTGCAGGGCTGCACTGCAGTTCTGACGTTATCGCCGGGATCTATACAGCTGCTTGATTGACAGCTGGCACTGCCTCTCTAAAAGCGGAACCAGCCGTGCCCGCCCCTTCCCCTGTCTGGCCCTCTAATGAGTGCTGGGGGAACAGAGAGGAGAGGGGGGAAGTGCTGTGGGGAGCGGTGACTGACGGTCACTGCTCTCTCTGCAGGGAGGAGCTGAGTGATCAGCGGTTTGTGATCATTCAGCTCTCAGTATAGAGCTGACGTGTTCCATCTGCAGTGTCCCACACCGCCTATTAGAGGGAAAAGTATATTTTACTCTCCCAATACTTCTCCTTATAGGAGAACTATGAGGTGAGTGCTTTTCCCTCACCTCATAGTTCTAGCCGACCTGTGACAATGAGACAGTCACAGGTCGGCTCAGTAGATCGGGAGGTGAGAGAACACATACCGGGTTTGCTCACCTCTCGATCCTGTCACAGCTCTCTGCCGTGACAGGGGGAGGGGCTGGATTCCCCTCTCCCCGCTCCGATCTGCCAGCGCTGACTGGCGGAACGGACGGGAAAGGGGGCGGGTACAGCTGGCTTTGCCTCTAGATAGGCAGAGCCAGCTGTCAGTCACGCAGCTGGGCGGATCCCGGCACAATTGTCGGGATCCGCTTCAGCTGCGGCGTCTCAGTATACCGCGAGCAGTAGCTCGCGGTATACTGAGCTTAGGGTGACAGGAGAACGCTAGTTTGTGTCCTCCCGTTACCCTAAGGAGAACTATGGGGAAAAACACTGACCCCATAGTTCTCCTTTTAAAGTTTCCTATTCACAACACACACACAGCTGAATGAGCCAGAGGAGGGACCCCCACTCCAATCCAACTTACACTGTATCAAGTTTCACAGACACCGAGAGGGAGCAGAGACTCGGAATTGTTTATTTGGAGACATACAAATGATGAAAGCAAACATATAAAAAGAAATACAATTGAGCATAACCTATTCTAGTTATTCTTCAAGGTTTACAGGTCTGATTTGAAATGTATCATCTTCATGTGTACAGCTCCGTGTCACTTCTATGGAGGGATATGATTCCAAGTTCTTGCTCAGCCACCAGTCCATCAGCATCTAGATTACTGTAGCAATGTATCACACGTCTATGTGCAGCCATCTTGAAAGATTATCTGACGTGTCCAGATGCAGTGTGCAATGTCCGGCACTTCCAACACCTTACACCTTTCCGTGGGAGGTTTTATAGCAGACTTTTCAGTATCTGTGTGAATTCATTTTGGAAATGTCAAAATATACAGAAAAAGGATCATTTTGTTTTTAGAAAAGCTTCACCTTTTATCAATAAAAAGCCATCCTTGAGCTCCTGCCTAGTCTAAGATAATGTCATCACTCTGCTGCAGGCAGGAGGAAGCATTTCCTCAGTCTCCTCTCCCCAGTGATCAGTCTGCTGCAGGCAGGAGGAAGCGTTTCCTCAGTCTCCTCTCCCCAGTGATCAGTCTGCTGCAGGCAGGAGGAAGCGTTTCCTCAGTCTCCTCTCCCCAGTGATCAGTCTGCTGCAGGCAGGAGGAAGCGTTTCCTCAGTCTCCTCTCCCCAGTGATCAGTCTGCTGCAGGCAGGAGGAAGCATTTCCTCAGTCTTCTCTCCCAAGTGATCAGTCTGCTGCAGTCAGGAGGAAACATTTCCTCAGTCTCCTCTCCCCCAGTGATTAGTCTGCTGCAGAAAGGAGGAAGACTTTCCTCATTCTCCTCTCCCCCACTGATCAGTCTGCTGCAGGCAGGAGGAAGCGTTTCCTCAGTCTCCTCTCCCCAGTGATCAGTCTGCTGCAGGCAGGAGGAAGCATTTCCTCAGTCTCCTCTCCCCAGTGATCAGTCTGCTGCAGGCAGGAGTAAGCATTTCCTCAGTCTCCTCTCCCCAGTGATCAGTCTGCTGCAGGCAGGAGGAAGCATTTCCTCAGTCTTCTCTCCCCAGTGATCAGTCTGCTGCAGTCAGGAGGAAACATTTCCTCAGTCTCCTCTCCCCAGTGATTAGTCTGCTGCAGACAGGAGGAAGACTTTCCTCATTCTCCTCTCCCCCACTGATCAGTCTGCTGCAGCCAGGAGGAAGCGTTTCCTCAGTCTCCTCTCCCCCACTGCTCAGTCTGCTGCAGGCAGGAGGAAGCGGTTCCTCAGTCTCCTCCCCCTAGTGATCAGTCTGCTGCAGCCAGGAGGAAGCGTTTCCTCAGTCTCCTCTCCCCCACTGCTCAGTCTGCTGCAGGCAGGAGGAAGCGGTTCCTCAGTCTCCTCCCCCTAGTGATCAGTCTGCTGCAGCCAGGAGGAAGCGTTTCCTCAGTCTCCTCTCCCCCACTGATCAGACTGCAACATTGTAACTTTGTAGCAAGTCACAAGGTGAGAGACTGCAGCAGGGGCTGATCTGTGTCTGACATTTGTGAATACAGAGCTGCACAGGCATTAGGATTTAATGATTGTGTCATCTCATGGTGACATCTCAATCCAGGAAATAGATGGTGACCCTGGATGATGCCTGAACAAAGATGATTCTTTCCTTCTGGAGAGAAAAGCAGATGAAGACATTGTCAGGGAGTCCTGTGATCTCTGTGAGAGGTAATAAATACCTGGAAGTGTTACACTGACACATTAATTAACATATATTTGCTTAGCATAAAAAAGTCTGGTGACAGGTCCACTTGAATAACGTTTTCTCAGGACTGTCAGGGTGTCTTTGAAAAGAGATTTCTGTCTTGCTTCTTCACGTGTGCCTCCGTGTTTGTTCTTGTATGTACTCATTCATATTTACTTGCTTGTTCTTCCTTTGTTTTTGTTTACTTCTTTTTTTCTCATTTCTTTGATTTCAAAATGTCTGAATTTTTTTATGTATTTTAATATTTGTGTTTCATTTTTGTATTCAGAGGTTTTTGTTTTTATTTGTTGATCAACTTCATTAGTTGTGTAAATTGACATATTTTGTGTCTGTTGACATGGCATTCTTGTTTCCGTCACACAGGGCGTCACGCTGCGCAAAATACTACTGAACCGCTACTTCAAGGGTGACTACGGGTCCACCGTGAATGGGCCGCTGGCGGTAGGATACGCGAAGGCCGGAGCGGCAGCCGGTACGGTCTTTTCCTGGCGGCTTCTGTCGGGGCTCACGGTGCTTGTCGGGTTTGAATTTAGTAAACGATTTGCTGAAGTTTCCGCAGCACGCAACAGTATTCCATGGACGTGTACAATGACAAAGAGATCAACGGGGAATTTATGGAGCGCTGACAATTTATGCACTGCTTTACATACTGCAAATTCACCTCAGTCCCCGCCCCTGAGGAGCTTACAGTCTAAGGTCCCTATCGCATATGCACACAGGCTAGGCCAGGGATGGCCAAACTCCAGCCCTCCAGCTGTGGTGAAACTACAAGTCCCATGATGCATCTCTCTCCCGGAGTCATGTCTGTGGCTGTGAGAATCTTGCAAAGCCTCATGGGACTTGTAGTTCCACCACAGCTGGGGGGGGGGGGGGGGGGGGCGGGGTG
>NW_017306492.1:560425-570575 GCF_000935625.1 Nanorana parkeri
ATCTGCGAGCGGGTGCGGGGGGGGGGGGGGGGGGGGGGGGGGGTCGCAGTTTGGCCATCCCTGTACTAGGCCATACACCTAGCTAGGATGAGGCTGAATGGGAGAAATGAATTGATCCCCCATCCATGTTATCAGTGCTGATGACTTTTGATCAGCTGGGTGGTGCTCACAGAGTTACCCGCAGCTTTAAAGGAGAACTATGAGGTGAGTGCTTTTCACTCACCTCCTAGTTCTAGCCGACCTGTGACAATGAGACAGTCACAGGTCGGCTCAGTAGAACAGAAATTGGCCGTGCATTACAATGGCTTAGTGATTTTGCCTTGCAGCACTGGGGGTCCCCGGTTCAAATCCCAGTGCTTGTGTAGGTTTCCTCTGTGTACTCCGGTTTCCTCCCACACTCCAAAGACATGCTGGAAGGTTAATTGGCTCCTGTCTAAATCAGCCATGTATGCATGTGCAAGAGGGACCGTAGATTGTAAGCTCCTTGTGGGCAGGGACATGTGCAGTGCGTACAGCGCTGCATACACTGTCAGTGCTATATAAATACCTGTAATAAATGTACAAATTATGAGCAGCATATGGTCAGCTTTGGACAGGAGCCAATGAACCGACCACCGTGTCTTTGAACCCAGGACCCCAGTACTGCAGGTCAGAAGTACTGACCACCTACATACTATTTATAAAATATATACTTTACTATTGGCAAGTATATTCCACAGTGTAGGGCCAGGTATAGAGAGGACGGAGGATCTCAAGCCGCTTCTGTTTACTTCTTCATAGCCTTCTCCATCCAGGACAGCGACAGGAAGTTGGGGGCTACCATGATGGAAATTCAGTGTCTTCTTGACAAGGAGGGAGCCTCGGAACTGGTCATAGACGTCATCGTCAGCACCAAGAACGATCGGATATTTTCCGAAGGAATCTTACTCGGAATTGCGTTGCTGGAGGGTGGAAACACCCAAATACAGGTAAGAACAACGCGCCCCGTGTGACCGCCTGCCCCTATAGGCCGCCCGCTTTCCAATATGGCGGCCGATATATTATAGCGGGGGCAGGTAAACTCCGACACTTCAGCTGTGGTGATACTCCAAATCCCATCATGCATCTGCCTGTGGGAGTCATGCCTGTGGCGGTCAGAGACTTGTAATGCCTCATGGGACTTGTAGTTGTACCCAAGCTGGAAGATCGGGGTTTGCCTACCCCTGTATTGTAGCGTCGTTTTGCCTCCCCGGTTCAGATCTGGAAACCGCAATCATTTTAGGCCTTGGGAAATATTCCAGATCTTAAAATGAACAGGTGAAAGGTCAATAGATGAATTTGTTGTGTAGGGCCTCCTAGGAGCACTCCAACCCAACTTCATTCTTTTATTTGGAATGGAGCCTATCGATTAAAACTGGCAAAGGTAACATAAGTTAAAGGGAACTTTCTAAATTTAATGTGTGTCCCCAATTTGTACTGCTCTTTGAGACCCCATTGCGGGGAATTTCCCCCACTTCCTGTGCCAGTGACACCAGGACAAGAAGTCAGATGCAATCTTCGAGGAGGACACATCACAACAAAAGTAGAAGGTTACAACCTCCATCTGCTTTTCATTTCACACCGTGTTCCTGTTAAAGATTTCCCTCACTTCCCTCACTGTCCTGTTGGCAATGTTGCCACTGGCACAGGAAGTGAATATAAATCTCCCCATTTCCCACTTTATTGAAAACAGTTACACAAAACACTATTAAATTACCTTTACGGGAGGGGCTTGCCAAAGGATTTGTAATTCTGTTCAGCAAGCATTGTAATCCAAGGTACCACTGCCAGACGGAACAGCCAAGTCCCTCTCAGTTGCTTTCTACCTTGGCTATCTATTCCAATTTGATACAACAATGTGCGGTCATTTTCCCACAGAGTTCCTTCTACCACCAACTAAACGCACAGAAAAAATCCGAGAAGTTTTTCAAGGTTCTGTACGACAGGATGAAAGCTGCCCAGCAAGAGATCCGCGCCACTGTGACCGTCAACACCATCGACCTGGGCACCAAGAAGAAGGATGACGAGTACGAGTCCACGTCCTTACCCAAGAAGAGAGGTAATGTGGAGAAAAGAGTACTGGGGACGGGTAGAGAGGGAGGCTCTTGTCTTTTAAAGAGACCCTGTCACCGGCGGCGGCACCAGGGTGGGTGTCACCCAGTGCGGCAATGACGTCCGTGGTGTGACATCATCACCCATGTGCGGTGATGTACTTCACTGCCGACGGCCATCTTGGTGATGGACGCCAGCAAAGAGGATGAGATAATGACCCGGCGGGATCAGGTATGCCGCTGGGTCCCCCCCCCCCTCTCTGGTGGCGCTGCCAGGCTCTCAGGCCATGAATGAGTGCCCGACATTTAAGAGTCAGTGATGCCTAAATGACTGCCAATCATTTTGGTGTCACCACTTTTGATGGTGTCACCCAGTGCGGGCTGCACCCCCTTGCGGCTGTCTCCAGCTTAGAAAATTGCAGCTGAAAGCACAACAAAATGATTTTAATTATATATTATAAGCACAAGTATTATTTTTTTTAATTTCTTTGCAATGTGCTTTTGAACTTGATAGAAATGTTGTCTATTCTAGGAAGAGTCAGTTCCGTAGTACAGCCCCCTCCTTCCTACACTTTACAGCCCTTTCCTCTTCTTGGAGTATCAAATTAATGTCTATGCTGCCCCAGCTCCTCTGCCTCTCACTTCCCTACACAACCTGTATGTTGCTGCCAGAGGAGGGACGAAGGGGAATACTATAGTCACTTGAGTGACAGCTATGCTGGGACTGCTGACATCACCTAAGATGGCGGTGCCCAGGAGCAGTCTCTGGGTTTTTAGATGTCTACACAAGGGAGGCTTTTACAGGTAAATAACATGAAGAAATACATTGTTGAAATAAATGGTCTGGTGACAGGGTCTCTTTAAAGCGGCTCTGTCCCTAAAATGATTGCCAGAAATAAAGCTGCCTCTGCATAGAGGAACTTAGACACTCACCTTTACTGCTGCTCCACCGCGGATCTCTGCAGGATAGAAGATCAAACATCTGCTGAAGAAACTTCACATGCCGACACTTCTGAGAGTTTTGGGTTGTCCCCCCCGCCCCCCTATGCTCAGTGGTTTCTCCCACTAACCTCTATGTCACTACTTTATCCAGGTGGCTGCAGGAGGAACCAGTGAGCATTGAGGGGGACCAACAATCCAACACGCCTTGAAGTGTCTCTATCTGAAGAGGGCCCCCCAGACTTGTGCGGAAAGGCATGCGTTTTCCAGTGTGAAGGTGTTTGACATTAGAGGAGATCTAAACCCAAGAGCAATGTCGTGTCTTACCAGTCCTCAGACGAGGTGGCTGCGTTGGTTTTACTTTTTCAATCTGAGAACATTCTGAGCACACGGTACTGCTGGGTGCGTTGTGTGATAGCGCACGCTATACGGTGTGAATGGCTCCCGTCTTGGGGTTCGATGAGTTTTGTAGGTTTGCACATGTGAAATCCTCAGTGAAATAACTATTTTTAACCTCGTCACTTAATTTTCCCCAAAAGTTGCTGGGTAATAAATCCGGACGATGCCGTCTGCGTGTTGCAGCAGCGCATATTGCTTTGCGGTGACGGATCGATGTGACGTGCCGCAGCCCAGACAAACGGTGATAAAACTGACGTTTGTAGGAAGCTATAGGAAGCATTATTCTAGGTTCTCTCTCCTCCCAGCGCCGCGCAGGTGACTCCTCCGCAGGTTCGATCTCCTCGTGTTGTCTCAGCTCATTATGTGGCAGTCATTACCATAAACATTTAGCGTCGGTGGGGGAAAGGAAGGAAATGGTCATTGAACTTTTGGAGAGACGGAAGTTTTACAGAGTAATGATTCTGGAACAGAACAATAAAGATTATTCGTGACGTCCTGGAATTGTTTAAAGATGTTCATTCTGTTTATATTTTGCCTCCCCTGGTTCCTCCAACACGCTGATGACATTTTTACTTTTCGTTACATACCTTATTATGGGCCCAATGATGTCATCACTGGGTCCCTGTATTTTCTATGTAATGTAGGCAGATCATGGCTAGTGGGAGGGGTCGGCAGGGTGCTGTACATGGCTTCCTGAAAACATCACAGTACTAAGTCCTCCTCTCAAGAGCCCTCAGTCCTAATGCAAGCAGTGGGCTGGCTCTTGGGAGGAGTTATGCAAATATCAATATCATGTCTTGATGGGTGGATATCAGTCTACAGCAGTGGGCGTTCCTATACAGACTGTATTTGTATTCAGACCGCTGCCTAGGTAATGCCCACGTGTGATGCGGAGCCGTCATGATTGAAAGAACTGAATGAGCGGGGCGGGCCAGGGACAGTCAAGCTGGGGAGTAAAGAGCTAGATGATGCTGGACGTCCTACAGCCAGGAAATGAGGCGGCTCTATCTGACTTGCAGCTTGTAATGCACATTATGAGAAGCTCGCAGTGTGCAGTGATATCAGAGTCAGCCATGTCAGACCAGGAGAGGAGCCGGTACAACTGGACAGTACTGGGGGGAAGGCCGGAGCTCAGATTGAATGATCCCATGGCTTGTTGTTTTATTTTCAGTGCGGGATTCTCAGCTTCATCTTAAAGACGGGATGAAGGGACAGCTGGCTGAGGCCTCCACAGCGACGTCCAAGGCGTACTGCATGTACCGCAAAGCCATAGATCCAGACATGGACATGATGGGCTCTGGGGGAGATAACGGAGGAGGTGAGGAGAAGGCGGCAGAGGAGTCGGTCACCATGAGCCCCGTCATAGCCATCATGCAGCCAATCATGAGGTTCCTCCAGCTGCTGTGTGAGAACCATAACCTTGGCCTGCAGGTAAGGAAGACATGATGCCTGTGCACACTTAAAGTGGAACCAGTGCCGACCTGACAATTTCTCCATCATTCAGGGTTATCCATCTACTTCTTGGACTGAGATGCCGGCTCAGTGATGGCACAGTTGTGTAAATCCTGCTGCCTGTGCAGTTCTTAGCTGTGTTCACAAATGTCTGACACAGATCAGTCCCTGCTGCAGCCTCTCACCTTGAAGACTTGCTACGCAGTTACAATGTTGCAGTCTGATTAGTGGGGGGAGAGGAGACTCAGGAAATGCTTCCTCCTGCCTGCAGCAGACTGATGACATCATCTCACATCTCAGCCCAGTGGCGAACCTAAGGAACAAAGGTCCCTGGTGCAAGATTTTTTTGGGGGGGTTCCCCAACCCTCACCCCATTGGACCAAGGCCAATCAACCCCTCAGAAGCACGTCAGACTATTAACCCAACATAGAGCCTTCCCCTGTACCCCACAAACCTGCTCAGAAGCCCATCTAATCATTGTCACCCCTAAGCCGGCTCCTCACCATGGTTGGAGGCCTCCCTTCTGACCTCCTGGTCTGGTCTTTGGAGGGGGTTTGCTTTAAATACTAACAGTATAACTATGACTGTCTCATATAAAAAGCAGTGCTGCCATCTTAACATGCTTCAGGCACTGGGGGCTGATGGGGAATTACAATTCATCTTATGAATATGAGCCTTGCAGAGTCCTCCTTTAAGGTAGATTACACCTACTGACTTTCAGCTGCCCTTCTCTTCCAGAACTTTTTGAGGAACCAAAACAACAAGACCAACTACAACCTGGTGTGCGAGACGCTCCAGTTCTTGGACTGCATTTGCGGGAGTACAACAGGCGGTCTGGGTCTGCTCGGGCTGTACATCAATGAACGCAACGTGGCCCTGGTGAACCAAACGCTGGAGAGCTTAACGGAGTATTGCCAAGGGCCCTGTCATGAGAATCAGGTACGCAGCACACGGGAGGTGCTCTTTATGACTAAAGCAGAACTCTGGGCAAAATGTTATTAACCCTTGCAGTGGGGCTACCCCTGCACTGCGAGGGTTAACTGCTCATTTTCATCTAGAGACTAAGATACAAAAAAGTTATACTCACCTGATCATTGGCGCTGGCGTGCTCTTAGACCGGTCCTTCCAGCCTCGTTCCCCCTCTGCTGCAGCAGCCTAAGGATCCTCGAGGCATCACATCCAGCACGCTGGAGGGTAGGAGGAGAGAGGCTGGAGGGAGCACTCTGACAGCCGGCCGGCTCAGACAATCGGGTAAGTATAACTTTTTTACTTTAATCCCTGGATGAAGCCCTCATTCACACGAGTATCAGCCGGCCCGTCCAGATCCGTGCGGCATGCACAGCCGTATCAGGCCGCTCCCGGGAAGGACAGGTGCTGCATGTGATTAGTATGCAGCAGCCTGTTCTTCTCTATGGAGTACGCGGCTGTACACTCACCCGCACTGCACGTCGGTGCGGTGTCCATACTCGGACGCAGACAGGATGGATCCTGCCTGTGTCCGAGCAGGGACACCCGCACCCATACAGGCGTGCAGGTCGGGTTAGTGTAGGGCGGCGTACTCCCATAGAGAAGAACAGGCTGCTGCGTACTAATCACATGCAGCACCTGTCCTTGCCGGGAGCGGCCTGATACGGCTGTGCATGCCGCACGGATCTGGACGGGCCGGCTGATACTCGTGTGAATGAGGGCTAAAACAAGCAGTTAACCCTTACAGTGCGGGGGTGGCCCCAATGCATTCAACATATCAACAAACCGCCAGTGCGGCTCTCGATGGAGCAGAGAAGCCGCTGCTTCATCGTGAAAGTGGCGGAGGCGAAGCCACACACAAGGGCAGAAATTCTAAGTTGTGCGCATGTAAATGGCAGTTAGATTCCAGAGGGACGCACAATCCACTTTGTTTTACCTGAATGCATGCAGTATTTTTAATGTGGTTGTTATAAATGGGAATCGTACATTTTGTGTTTTGCAGACATGTATAGCGACTCACGAGTCCAACGGGATCGACATCATCATTGCCTTAATTCTGAATGACATCAACCCGCTGGGGAAGTACCGCATGGACCTGGTGCTGCAATTAAAGGTACCGAACGTTACCGTATTATGTGCAACTGCATGGCTTCGGCTTCGTTTGGTGGGTAACATCGCTCCTATAAACATTTTGGGGGGAATTTATCAAAACTGGAGCAGACAGAATCTGGAGCAGCTGTGCATGACAACCAATCAGCTTCTCTCTTTCATTTTAAAATCTTAACTGAACAAACTGAAGAGAGAAGCTGATTGGTTGCCATGCACAGCTGCTCCAGATTCTGTCTGCTCCAGTTTTGATAAATCCCCCCCATTGAATCTATGTATTAAGCTGTTTGCCCAGAGTTCAGCTATAGTGCCTGATTTTCAGTATATTGAGCTGAGACATGTCGTTACCTAGGGGATAGGAGTTAAAAATAATAGCAAATGTCTACCCTTTCCCTCCAAATCACTAAATGTGAATACAAATGAAGATCTCAGATCAGGAGATTCCGGTAGAGCAGCAGAGCTCCTGCTTTGTATAGAACCTTCCATGAGTATGGACAAGTTCTGGGAAGGGTGAGGAAGGCCTTTGTACTTTAAAGTGTCACTCCACATTTGTTAAAGGGTATGGAGGTACAGAATGGTTAAAACCCCCATCAGTGTCCCATTGGAGAGATTTGTCCTGTAGACACAACAGGAAGTAAAATGGAAATCTATCCAAAGTGACAGTTCTCACTGCAACAGGGGTCCCCAAAGGGATAAGATTTCCCTCTGTTACTGTTCCAGTGGCATCTCTAAGCTGAAGTTTAATCTGCTTATAATGAGCCTTCCCTGGTTCCTCCTTTCCCCTTTCATCAACATGCTAATGACATTTTTAAATAAAACATTTCTATTTTCTTTACATACCTCAGTGATGTCATCAGTGGGGCTCTGTGCTTCTCTATGGAATGCAGGCAGATCATGGCTGATAGGAGGGGGCGACAGGGTGCTGTACATAGCTTCCTGAGCCCTGATGTAAGCAGTTGGCTGGCTCTTAGGAGGAGTTATGCAAACTCAATATGCGTTGATGAGTGGATGTCAGTCCAGATGAGTGGTTGTTGCTAGGCAGACTGTATTGGCATGCAGACTTTGCTAGGTAATGTCTAAATATGATGCTAATCCTTCATTATTATGAAGAACTTAATAAGTGACAGGGGCAGGCCAGGGATAGTCAGGCTGGGAAAGAAAGGGATAGAAGATGCTGGACGTCCAGCCAGGAAAGGAGACCGGCTCTATCTGACTTGCTGCATCTTCTATTGCTCACTCTGAAAGGCTCACAGTGTGCAGTAAAATAAGAATCAGCAGTTTCAGTCCAGAAGAGGAGCCGGTACAACTTTATTCCTTTCTATTCCATTGACAATGGTCTCCAGGACGAATCGGGAGGCGGAATCTCTCCATTAAGACATAAACGGCAGTAAAGAACTGACGGGGATTCTAACCCACTACCACCACCCATACAGTGGCACTTCTGCCTTGCAGCACTGGGGTCCCGATTTCAAATCTCAGAAATGGACACTTTCTGAAGGAGTTTGCATGCCCTCCCTGTGCTTGCCTGGGTTTCCTCCGGGTGCTCCGGTTTCTTCCTACGCTCCAAAGACACGCTGGAAGGTTAATTGGCTCTGGTCTAAATTGGCCCTTAATGCGTGTGAGATAGGGACCTCAGAGTAAAGTCCAAGAGTGATGTCACAAGGTCAAAGCGGGCTCTGGGATTGGTTGATTTTCTCCCTGTGGTGTGTGTATATACATGTCTCTCACTTGCATCTGTATCACTTGTTCTGCCTGATGAAGGGGATCCTGTGAGACCCCGAAACGTCGCATTGAGTGCATCACGTTATGCTGCTCGTACGTCAATAAACAGACGCATTTGATTCACTATTTGGAGTGCCGGTGTCTCTGTATATTCTACTAGATAGGGACCTCAGCATGTAAGCTCCTGGAGGGCGGGGACTGATGTGAAGCATTGTTGTCAGGACTATAACATAAAGTGGGTTACTTTTTGCTTTCATACTTCCAGAACAACGCCTCCAAACTGCTTCTGGCCATCATGGAGAGCCGCCATGACAGCGAGAACGCGGAGAGGATCCTGTTTAACATGAGACCCGGAGAACTGGTAAGGAATATTGGCCGTGTACCTAGGGGGCTCCATAGGCAGATACTGTATGTAGGTTTTGATATATCGGTAATTGGTAATCCTTCATCTTGTTATACAGGTAGATGTCATAAAGGCAGCTTATAACCAGGGACTGGAGTGCGACCAGGACGAGCACAGCACAGATGACCAGGTGTCCCCTAGGTGTGTCGGACACAACATTTACATCTTGGCTCACCAGGTATGGACGCTGCTGTTTTATTAAAGCCACACTCCAGCCTAGGACAGATTGAAAAAGAATTCCAATAACTGACCACATAACATGTCCCCAAGATTGTTAATGGAGTATATTTGGAGTATATATACAGAATAAACTATAAAATATAAAATTGTATCTAAACCCTAAAACAAAAATGTAAGCAGCTCACCAGTCCTTAGATATAGCGGCTGCATTAGTTTTCTTTTTTTTTTTAAGGCTTTTTTCTTTTCTTTTTATCTGGTAATCTGGCCAGTAACACAGGTCCTGTCCTAGGGTGACAACGCTCGCTTGCTGTACTCTATCTCCGGAGAAGCAGTGTTGTCACCATAGGTTGCTTTCCTAAATTGGTCCAAAAGCACCTCCCCTTCACCTGTAGGTGCTTTGTAGTCTAAAGAAGATAACGAGGAAGGTTAATAACACTGTTTGATATTTTAGTTCAGTGCATAAGAAGTCACAGGACACAAGATTTCTGCCAAGGTCAAAAAGTAATTTTCTGTGCTTGCAAAAAAAAAGTCTGAAGAAAAGAAAACGAATGCAGCCACCACATCTACGGACTAATAAGCTGCAATATATTGCATTTTTGTTCTCGGGCTTAAATATACCTAAAGACTAGAAATTTTTATTAAAGGCAAATCATAGTATATGTGAATATTTTGAGTGTCACTTAATATATTTTACCGGTAAAATAGTAATTGTTGCTTGACTTTCATATTTTTACATACTTGTTCTTCCATATTTTTGTCGATGTATCTAATATAGAGATGTGTAGATTAGAGCCACTAGAGGGCGCTCTGTATTTCTTTGCAATTGCTCAGCAACGGCTCAGATAAGCCACACAGGGAGGGCATTGTCTTCAGCGAGCTGAGTTGTCGTATCGTGAGCGTTAAAAGCACAACA
>NW_017306492.1:570587-579548 GCF_000935625.1 Nanorana parkeri
TATATATATATATATATACACAGGATCAGCCATAACATTATGACCAACCGCCTAATATTGAGTAGGTCCCCCTTTTGCTGCCTAAACAGCCCTGACCCACTCTAGACTCCACTAGACCTCTGAAGGTGTGCTGTGGTATCTGACACCAAGCCATCAGTAGCAGATCCTTTAAGTTCTACCATTGGCAAGATCGGACACGGATCGGACTTGTTTTTCCAGCACATACCACTGATGGTCGATTTGGATTGAGATCTGGAGAATTTGGAGGCCAAGTCAACACCTCAAACTCATTGTTGTGTTCCTGAAGCCATTCTTGAACCATTTATGCAGTGTGGCAGGACGCATTACCTTGCTGAAAGAGGTTACTGCTATCAGGGAATACCATATCCATGAAGGGGTGTACTTGGTCAGCAACAATATTTAGGTAGGTGGTATGGTTTAAACTTTAAAGTAACATCCACATGAATGGCAGGACACAAGGTTTCCCAGCAGAACATTGCCCAAAGCATCACACTGCCTCCACCGGCTTGCATTTATAGCATAGTGAGTACTGGTACCATCTTTTCAGGTAAACACACACACCCCCACATGATGTAAAATAAAATGTGATTCGTCAGACCATGCCACCTTCCTTCATTGCTCTGTGCTCCAGTTCTGATGCTCATATGGCCCATGTAGGCACTCTTGGCATTGGGCACGGGTCAGCATGGGCACCCTGACCAGTCTGTATGCAGCCCCATACACAACAAACTGCAACGCTCTGTGTGTTCAGACTCCTTTCTATCAGAGCCGGCATTAACTTTTTCAGCAGTTTGAACTACAGTTCTCGTCTATTGGTTTGGACTACACAGGCCAGCCTCCTATATCCCACCCACTTCCAGGTGCCATTGTAATGAGATCATCATATAGTGGTCATAATGTTATGGCTGATCGGTGTATATTCTTACAAACTGTATATATTTTTTAAATCAAATAACAAGGCAGCATTTTAAAGCTAATAGTTCTCTGGGATGCTGATTGCACTGTATAATATAGAGATTAGTGGGTGAACCTAGACATCTGTGCATGATAAAGCAAGTGCAATAACCAAAAATAAGTCCTCAATAACAATTCTATATAGTGCCACTTTAAAAAAATGCAAGGAGTAGAGAAAATGACAGAGTAATGAAAACATGGATTAAACCACGGATGTTTGCGGTGAGGAAATCACCCCACATACACGTGTTGTGTAGACCAGAACCACGCCACTGCTCGCCGCCTCCACCATGTCCTGTATCCGCCGAGCCAAGCGCAGTTCCTCTTTTCCAGATGGAACTTGCCTTGTATCATGGTTATTTTATCGGCAGGATCCAGTTTCAGGTCCTCTTTGTTCTATTTCCATCTGTGGTGCAGACATTGTATTATTGGCACAGTCACACTTGAAAGTTTCGAGTGTCTTTCGCTCCCCCCTCCCCCACAGGGGAAGGTGGCGGGGAGGGTGGTGATGGGGGGAGAGGAGGTAGGCTGCATTTATACGCAGCTCTCTCCTCCAGTGCCCCACCTGCTGCTCTCTTTACCAGAAACGGGCAGACTTTCTTGTAATTGGCTGACCCACAGGGTGCAGGAGACATAAATATATCGCAGAGGTCCTGGAGTGTGATTAATCAAGGCCTGGTACACACAGAGCTGGACCGCATCCCTCTGTGAAATACAGTGCCGCCTTTTTAAAAGCAAACCTGTGGCACTGAAAACGGCTATAAACTCACATATGCAGCAGAAAGCTGTCAGCACAGCTTGTATTATCTGTTAGTGCACTTTCCTGGAGCCCTGAGTACTTTCCGTGCCCCATTCCACATACCTGGTGCCCCCTCTACATCTTCTCAGTCCCAGGTGTGGCGGTTTTGGTTGTGCCTGCTTCCCCAGCTACCTGTCCCCAGAAAGACAGTGGGCTTAGGGCTGTGTGAGTGGTCACTGCTTAGGAATTTATGCCCATTCAGCCAAAAAAGCATATGTGAGAAAAGTACTGATGTTGGGCAAGAAGATCCAGCTTGCAGTTGGCATTCCAATTCATCCCAAAGGTGTTCAGTAGGGTTGAGGTCAGGACTTTGTGCAGGCCACTCAAGTTCCTCCACACCAAACTGGTCAAACTACGTCTCTATGGAGCTGGCTTTGTGCACAGTGGCACAGTCATGCTGGAACAAACAAAGACCCATATTTTGAGGTTGGAACAGCCATAAGCATTAGACTGCAACTGGATATGGAGGCTTGTAATAACTGCCTTTAGACAGATGCACCAGCCATCAGCCCAATGAACAGCAATGTTCTCACAGGACGGAGATGAGCAGCACTATGAGACACTAAACACGGCCCCTTTCTGACTTGGGAATAAAAGCCATTGGCAGAGGTCTTTTTTGAAACTACACAGTAGATGATCTCAACAGAGAGGAGAGGTTGAGAGCTTCCTGTAGATAAACTATATTGCCCAAGGTTTGTGGACAGCTCACCATCACACCTATATGAGCATTTTGACTATCCCATTCCAAAACCCTGAACATTGATATGAAGTTGGCCTCTCTTTGTGGCTATAACAGCTTCCACTCTTCTGAGAAGTTATCCACAAGACTTTAGGGTGTATCTGTGGAATTTTGTGCCTATTCCTCCAGAAGAGCATGGTGGACGAGAAGACCTGGCTCAAAATCAGGGCTCTTTGCAGGCCACTCATGTTCCTCCATAGCAAAGTGATCAACCATGACTTTATGGAGCTGGCTTTATGCACAGGGGCACAATCATGCTCAAAAAGAATAAGACTTTCCTTAAACTGTTCCTACAAGGTTGAAAGTGTACAATTGTCTAAAATGTCTTGAAGCATTAACAGTTGTGGCATTAACAGTACCCTTATCTAGATACACCTGAACTCAAACATTTGGAGCAGGGTCCACTTTTGGTCATATAGCATATAGGATTGCTGCTTGGCCAACAAACAACTGGAGGTCATGTCATGTCATGTCTATGGCTAGCTTTAGGGAACTCCTAGGTATGAAAGGGTGATTGGACGCACATGAACAATCCGATCCTTCACCACCACCTGACACACAAGCATGGCACAAGCTCGAATGGTCATTATGCATAGTGCAGGGATGGCCAAACTCTGGCCCTCCAGCTGTGGTGAGACAACAAATCCCATGAAGCATCTCTCTCCGGGAGTCATGTCTGTGGCTGTGAGAATCTTGCAAAGTCTCATGGGATTTGTAGTTCCACCACAGCTGGAGGGCCGCAGTTTGGCCATCCCTGGCGTAGGGGGACGAAAAGCCCCACTGCATCTCACACTGGGAAAAATAGAAAGTGCGGCAGGTTTCGTTTTTGTTTCCTAATCGATTGTTCTAAACAAGGCCAATTTTAGGAGGGTTCTGGAAAGTTAAAACTTCAGCAAAACAAATGAAAGTTTGACCAACTGTCCTTTTGAAGGCCGTGCAAGCCCAGTCTAAAACATATGTGAAATAACATTCAGGAACAATGAACAAAGAAGCAGATCACTAGCACTCAGTAGTAAAGATGAATATGTCCTTTTTTATTGGACAAAGACGTCACAGTGATCAGAAAAGCTGACGTTTCGGGGCCGCACAGGGTCCCTTCCTCAAGGCAGAAAGACGTGACACGTGGTCACGTCTTTCTGCCTTGAGGAAGCGGCCCCGAAACGTCAGCATTTCTGTTCACTGTGACGTCTTTGTCCAATAAAAAAGGACATATTCATCTTTACTACTGAGTGCTGGTGATCTGCTTCTTTGTTCTGTGTTTGCACGGCGCCATCCGTGGTTATCACTGTGAGCACCATTTTTCTTGTTGGCTGGGACTGCTGCGAGGTGTGCGGAGGGCTCCCCCATCGATCTACATTCAGGAACAATGGACAATCATCTAAAAATCAAACACATTCCATAAAAAGCCTGTAAGATATGTCACTATCGTACATTCTCTTATGTTCATTCCATTATAAAATGTTCTTTCGATCTGCTGAAAAGTTGTACTGTATTGCCGTGGTAAAAAAGCCAAAATTCACAGGAGATGAAAAAAGGCTTTATTGGTAGATTAGAGTTTGCCTTTAACCAGTGAGACGAGGCAATGTGTGGCTTATTTATAGCAGTCAGACCTCGGTGAATTGTTGTTGTTTGGTGTCGGTGAAAGTTGCCTCTCTTGCGCAGGAAACTCTGTGTGTGCGTCTCGCTCACTGGAGCAGACAGCAGTCTAGAACAGTGTGACTCACAGTCTGGGATTGAAATGACAGCACCTAATTAAATTGCTGCGGAGTGTGGAGGTGTGAGGCTCCCGTTCGCTGACTACTCCAGCTGCTGCAGTTGTGCGTCACCACCCGTTCTGTACATCGCTATGTCCTCACTGTCCGGCAAGCGTCCCGGGAATTCAGCCTGTTTTTTTTTCCTTACAGGCAAAAATCAATAATCTCAGGAACTCAATGCAATTCATCATATAGATATCCTGTCATAGTGTTATAGCTGCGTGCATCCATGGTGGAAACTGTTCAGTATCTTTTCTTTTTTTTTTCTCCCAGTAACTTTTGTCATTGTATGCGCTCATCTGATGGGGGACTGTAGAAAACAAATAAGAGCTGCCAAAGTTTTTTGTCTTTGGTCACCTCTCCACCCTTAATCTAGCCATACACCTATAGATTATCTGCAGATTTTCTGTGGTCAGGTGGAAAAGGTGCAACAGATTCCTCCATCTACGCTAAACTGTGTGGATGGAGGAATCTCCCACTGGGCCAAGCTTCAGTATCTTGCTAGTCGACCCCGCTGGCTGTAAAAATACCTGAACAATCTGATTGGATGCAGGCATTGTTCAGGTATTTTGACAGACAGCTCCGTGCTGCGTGCGGGGCCGTACCAAGAAGCTGCCGGGAAGGACAGGTGCTGCGTGTGATTAGTACACCCTTTTGTGAATAACCCTGTCTATATTCTCTCTATGAACACTTGTATAAGAAAGGCACATGAAACCAAGACTCAATCATTGCCCTCCTGCTTCCTCCTGCCTTTGGACCTTTGTGGCCTGTCCACAAGTCCAAGCCCCAGCCCTGTTGGTTTCGAGTTTTACGCACGTGGAACTCTGGATGAGCAGGTCATGTGAGGTCACACAATTTGCCGCCTAGCTCTGATCCAAGTAATTAATCCATCCCCTGCATCACCCTTTGCTCCCCCGCGCTATCTCAATCAGTGTTCTTTTTCACAACGACGCGTGCGAGACGTTCTCTGCTAGGATTTCAGTCCGCACAGCTAATTGAAAGTTCTGCCAAGTAGACGTTGATCAGGGAAGTTCTGGGTCCCCGCAGACCTGATTAGACCGTTCCCTGTTGTGCCTTACCTTGAATAACTCGGAGTTCTCTCAAAATACCATTATAATTTGTAACCCCGAGAAGCAGATAAAAGATAGCGGTCTTCTGGCTCGCATTGATGCAGGGCGATCGAAATCTTTTATTCTTTGCAGCATTCGCGGGGCGCTCTTGCTTTTGTTTGCACATCAAGGCTAAGGGGGCCTATCCACAAAGACTGGCGAAATAATTGCTGTTTGGCTTTTCCGCGCATTTTTTTTTAACGGTAAAAGTTTCACGTGTTAACTTTCTTAAGATGAAACGAAAAATTGTTGAAAGGTGGACAGATTAGGGGTAAAAAGCAAAGTATGGTGGTGAGAAATAAACCACCTGGAGTACACACTCCTTTCTTCCATCTATTGAAAGAAATGAATGATGGCGTGTTAAGGGTGGTGGGATTACCAGTAAAACTGTTGAAAATAACATTTCCTCGGGAGTAAAATAAGGAAATGATCGATTTCCACATTTATAAATAAGTCCCATTGTGGAAGATGCAGAGTCTGCATGTAATGATAATGAACCCTGATAGAGACCAGGTTCACATGCAGCAGACAATTTGCTTGCCAAGCACTCCTGACTGCTCTACTTTGAAGGACCAATAGCAAATTTTGGACCGTGAGGGGAAAGTGAAGAACAAAGTGGGTGTAGTTTTGCCTAAATAGAGTTCATTTGGGCATGGTGTGGTTTAAAGGAAACGGTCAGGCCGGTAAACTTTCTATGGTGACATAAGTTGCATTGTTTTCTAAACTTGAAGGTGAACTCCAGGGATGCTGATATATACTTCAAATCCTTATATGTGATCAGTCCTACCTGACAAGTGTTTTCCAGTCTTGTGATCCCTACCTGATACTATACATAGGTACTAGAATGTATAAAATCCAAACGAAACCAATCCAAAATCCAAACTGTGCCTACCAATCCAAACCTAGACCCTTCAGCGTAGAAGCAGCACAGCTTGGTGCAGCACACAGCCGCAACCTACTGTCCAGACAGTGAAGGAGCTGCAGGAAACTGAAACACCAAAAATATGCACCAATGAATTTCTGCAGAAACTTTTTTTCCGCCTGAATGTTCCTCCTTCTGAGCCCCCAATACATTTCTTGACTCACATCAGCCCCTGCTGCAGCCTCTCACCTTGTGATTTGTTACATAGTTACAATATGGCAGTCGGATCACTGGAGGGGAAGAGACTGAGGAAATGCTTCTTCAAGCCTGCAGCAAACTGTGATGACATCATCCCAGTCTAGGCAGGACCACTGGACTGGAGCTAACCTTTTTAGTGATAAAAGGTGGCGTTTTTCTGAAAACAATTATGTGACATTTAACAAATGTATTTCTGCAGAGTCGTGAAGTTACTGTAAGGTCCATTTTAACCAGTTCTAAAAAAAATTCAATAGAGACCTAAAATGATTCCTTGACTGTCCACCAACAGCCTAATTCATCTCTTCAATATTATTTCAGCGCAGCTAAATGTTCACCTTGGATACACTTCTGCACATCTCGTTCACTGACATGAAGTGTTCCTGTTTTTCAGTTGGCACGACATTCCAAGATATTACAGCAAATGCTGAGGCCGGGGAACGACCCAGATGGCGGCGATGAAGCTTTGAAGTACTATGCGAACCATACGGCTCAGATTGAGGTAAAGGAAAGGGTTTGATGTGGTGGGAATTCTCTGGGGTCGCATAAAACTTTCATTCAAAGACAGAGCTGGGATGACTTGTGGCCAATTCCTCGGTCGTATACATCCAGCATGTCAAACTGGGGGTTTTATAGGCCACTTGCAGTCCTCCTATCTCTCTGTGGCCTTTAGCTGGTTTTAACTATATCTAAAGCCAATTTTTGTTTTGGATGGAGTAGAGCAGGCCCCCTCGCAATTGGCGAGTGAAAATTGCGGGGGGTGAGTGGAATGTCAACGAGGGGGTGCGCCGCCAGCGGGACACGGATGGGACGCTACCGCCGCGGCGATCGCTCGCTTCAGTTCTCTCGTCTTTTTCTCGGCTGCTGCAGCTACAGGGCGGCCGAGAAGAAGAAGAGAGAACTGAAGCGAACGATCATCGCGGCGGTAGTGTCCCATCCAGAGCCGGCATTAGCTCTCTGCTCTCTCTCTCCTCCTGGCCGCTGCAACTTCAGCTCCACGAAGCGGGCACTCAGAGAGGCGGCTCTGATCGCCCCTGTCAGCGCTCCCTCTCTCTCCCCCCGACCGCTGCAGCTTCAGCTCCACGAAGCGGGCACTCAGAGAGGCGGCTCTGATCGCCCCTGTCAGCGCTCCCTCTCTCTCCCCCCGACCGCTGCAGCTTCAGCTCCACGAAGCGGGCACTCAGAGAGGCGGCTCTGATCACACCTGTTATCGCTCCCTCTCTCTCCTCACAGCCGCACTGAAGCTGCAGCAGTCGAGAGGAGAGAGAGGGAGCGCTGACAGGTGCGATCAGAGCCACCTCTCTGAGTGCCGGCTTCGTGGAGCTGAAGCTGCAGCGGTCGGGGGGAGAGAGAGGGAGCGCTGACAGGTGCGATCAGAGCCGCCTCTCTGAGTGCCCGCTTCGTGGAGCTGAAGCTGCAGTGGTCGGGAGGAGAGAGAGGGAGCGCTGACAGGTGCGATTAGAGCTGCCTCTCTGAGTGCCCGCTTCGTGGAGCTAAAGCTGCAGTGGTCGGGAGGAGAGAGAGGGATCGCTCAGCGGTGTGATCAGAGCAGTGTTAAAGATGCCCCCCTCCCAGTCCACATCTTTTGGACGTTATTAATCTGAGTTGTCCCACTCAGTTTGCCCGTCGCTTGCGGCCATATTGAGTGGGGCACTCATATAATTAACGTGCAGGATTAGTCTGACCCAGGGGCGGACTGGGCCCGGAGGCAGGGTGGCAATTGCCCCCCGGGCCTCTCTGATACCTTTGCAAACGCCCCCCGCCACCCCAAGCACTTCATCTGTCCCCTCTCGGCCGCTGCAGCAGCAGAGTAACCAAGAGGGGAGAGATTAAATGCTTGGGGGCGTTTGCAAAGGTATCAGAGGGGCTTGGGGGGCAATTGCCACCCTGCCTCCGGGCCCAGTCACATACATACTGTGACTTCCATCATTTGATTCTATGAGTCCTCTCCTTTAAGTGCAATTTTTATGTGCAAAATGAGCATTTAAGCGTGTGTGAAAAAAATGGCTCAGGCACAGAAAGGGTTAAGGCATTTACAATCAAACATAAGTTAAAAATGATAAGGATACATAGAAAATGATATCTTCATACAAGGGTACAGGACTATCAAGAGATGAGAGGGTATGAGGCTTCACTTTAGGAAAACATTGCCGACATGTATTTGTCATCCTTTGGCAGATCTTTAAAAATGTACGTTCACGGCACCCTTGAAATGAAATAAAACACCCTCATAGGGATGCAGCTCTCAAACACTGCGGGCGTCCAGTCTAGGCTCTGGGCTGTCGGTGTGTGACCCGCGGGAGGGCTGCATTGTAGTTATATGAATTTTAGTCTGGCAGATGCACCTGATCAAATGTCCCTTTTACATTTCCCCTCTGCACCGAGAAGCTGATTTATAGCCATGCCGCATGAGACTTGGCATTAAATGTGTGATAACCCCCCCCCCCCCCCCAGGGTGCCTCTGTACA
>NW_017306492.1:579564-583562 GCF_000935625.1 Nanorana parkeri
GCTGTGCTATATTACCATGTCTGTGCTGTATGAGATATTTCATTGTAGATATAATTTAAAGCTGAACTCCCGGCACACAGCTAAATACATACATGGAATACATATATGGGAACTGTTTGCCCTGCTAGGGATTGTATTTCTGTCCATCCACTTTTGAGATTTACTCACCTCAGTCACATAGCACAGCCCAGTCTGGCAAGGGAGCAGCCCTGGTTCTTCTATGCTGTGGTTCAGTAACACTTACAGGTCTTGTCCCTCCCCCAGCCTGTGATTGGACACTGAAAGGAGAAGCAGCAGACAGATGAGCTCATCTCTCTGTCACTCTGCTCTCTCCTTCTATTAGTATGTATCTTGCACTGCAGCACAACTAATTGGCTGCTTGTGCTGCTTCACTCTCCCTCAGTCTGAGGTCTGTTGTACTGAGACTGCAGGAGGCTGATGCCAGGTCCAATTCGAGTACTTACACTGGGTGCATTTAAAAAATACATAAGGGAGTCTTAATTATTGCAGAGTTGCATTCATGTGTTTCTCTCATACCTGCTTTAAAAGGATTCAGCCTGTATTTAGCATTTCTGAACTCCAGCAATGAAGGGCAATACATTAGCCTAAATCAGGGGAGGGAAACTCCGGCCCTCCAGCTGTGTTTTAACTACAAATCCCACCATGCCTCTGTCTCTGGGAGTCATGCCTATGGCTGTCAGAGTCTTGCATTGGCTCATGGGACTTGTAGTTCCACAACAGCTTGATGGCTGAAGTTGCCCACCCCTGGCCTATATGGTTAGCTTGCTTATGAGTTATGTTGTTGGTCAGGATTAAAGGGGAGCTAATCCCAAGGACAAAATATAATATATCGCAGCTTACCAGTGCTCAGATGTGATGTCTGCATTCGTTTTCTAAGAACATTAACTTCCTGTACACTGAACTTCTCTCATTTAATTTTATCAACTTTCCGATCTATTTTCTGTAAATTATAATACTATAAAAATATATTTTGAGCAAGCACAGAAAATATCTGTTGATCGATCGTGGGAGAGATGCCGTGTCCTTATCACTTGCTTTTGTGGACCTGGAAGCATAAATAGCCTTTTCTATCTTGTGTAAAATACTAATCTCATCAGACATGTTTGAAGACCAGCTTGCGTGACCACCATGGCTTCCTCCATAGATACAATAGAGGAGTAAATGTAGCCACCCAGGGACAGGAAGTGTGTTATTGGCCGGATTACCAGGTGAAAATAAAGGGAAAAAAGCCTGATCTACGCACTGGTAATATATGACTTTGTTGTTTGTGGGTTTAGGGTACACTTTATGGTTCTGGCCAAGCTATGCAGGAAGGGGTTCAAGAAAAATAAAACATATGCAGTACATCTCTGCAACCCATGCACATTCCCCCATGTTTATCTCTTTAAAGACTCTGCAAGTAAAGAAAAATACCTGGTGATCTTCCAGAAATGCACTCGGCTCTTAAGCCCTATGTTGGGCTGACGTATTTTGTGGATTGAGTGGTGTCAGCCCTGCTCAGTGTTTTCTGCTAACAAAACTAAACCACTCCCACTCTCAGATCTCTTCAACGTAAAGACTAATCATTCTGTAGTCCATGATAAGTCCTGGGTGGACTCTTTGAGATAACACAGGAAATGGACACAAGACTGCTCTGAATTAATGACAGGATCTACAGATATAACAAAACGCTTTTAATGGTATATTCAATCGACCAAAAGGAAGCAAATAAGAGGAGTTCATAGTTCGGGTTTACATGCCCTTTAAGGGTTAGGTATTGGGGGGTTGAGGCTTTATTTTTGGGTTTATGTTAAGAGTTCAAAGGTTACTTTGGTATTCGGAATAGTTTATACAATAGGGACAGTGAAGTTGATTTACACAGCTGGAAGACTCTATAGTAGCTACATAATACGTGGTGTCGTTAAAAGCTGTCATTCTACCATCTTTATGAACAGCCCCTATAGACGGGGCCAATTACAACACAACTGAAGTCTATGATGCTTCGTCTAGAGCAGTGGTTCTCAACCTGTGTGACCTCAGGACACACATTAGTCCTTGGTCATTTAGTCGCGACCCAAGTTGAACTGCAATGTAACGCATGGCATGTGGTACCGTGCGTTCCGATGCGGGCGATAGAACTGTGGGTGGGAGATGTATTTGGGATGCCATTCAGATGTATGGCAATGCAACACACCTCCCACATCAGAATGCGCTGTGACGGAGGGCCATCCATATGTGCATCACCTGTAGAGGTGCCAGGAGCCAAAATGTGACATCACGCTGGTCCAGGCACCTCTACAGGACACGCAAGGGTGCTGTAAGCAATGCCCGTATGGATGGAGCTCCCTCGCAGCCATAACCCTAGCCCACCCCACCTCAAGCTGACACTTGGCACCGGGCAGCATAGTTTGAATGGCTGCTCGGCGTGAGAACTGACAGAGCTGCGCTAGGGGGAGGCAGAGGAGCCTCTCGCCTAAAAAAATGGAAGGCATGTGGCGACCCCCTGAACACGGGTCCGGGACCCACCAGTTGAGAACCAAGGGTCTAGAGTTCCTCTATGACAATAAAGCTCACAGTCAGTTTACGTTTCTTCTTCAGATTGTCCGCCATGATCGCACCATGGAGCAGATCGTGTTCTCCGTGCCGAACATCTGCGAGTATCTCACCAAAGAGTCCATGCATCGGGTGTTCAACACCACCGAGAGGGACGAGCAGGGCAGCAAGATTAACGACTTCTTCCAGCAGACGGAGGACCTCTATAACGAGATGAAGTGGCAGAAGAAGATCCGGAGTGAGTAGATCAGGATTAGGCTGATTAACTGTTGGGGAACTACAAGTCCCATGAGGCATTCCAAGCTTAACAGCCACAGGGGTGACTCCCAGGGGCAGAGGCATGATGCCATACCGGTATCAGGGAAGGTATCGGAGCATTTGGGCAAGAATGAGTAATCGCTCAAATACTCAGCATTGGCACTGATCCTTGTATCGGTATCGGTGCATCCCTACTTGTACCCCAGCGGTGGTTGCATGGTATTTCCCAGGGCCAGTGTCCTGATGGTCACAGCAGTGGCCCATGTCTGTTTAATGTGTGTTGAAGAGGCTGCTTGTAGCAGCGGTGTCACCCTATAACAGGAAGTGCCTGAACAAGGACCATCATAGTAGGATCGCCAGAGATTATTTTAATGAAAGCTGCAGATATTAAAATATTGCAACTGACTTTTGAAATGACGTTAAAAAGCTTTGATGAGATTTTATTGATCAGGTTTACAACTGCTATCCTGCTGTGGGCTTTAGTATTTCATCCAAGCACAGTGCAGTGCAGTGGTTCTTGGTGGGGAGGAGGTGGGTCGTGGTGTATGCTGTCAGGGAATGGTCAAGGGGGGGGTGCATGGCTGATTTGTCATTCGAAAGAGGGTGGGGGGAGGGGCGTCTGTCAGCGGCTCTGTCCGGCGTCCAGCCCAGCTCACTGATGTCACTGATTGAAATAGCTTGGCAGGATGCAAGCCAGAGCGTCCCACACAGCTCTTGGCAACCAATGACGTCAGTAAGCTGGACGGAAATACGCACCGCACAGAGCGTTACAGATTGACATTAGCGCTTAGCAACCCGAGATGCTTTGGCCTCCCCAACCGGCTGTCTCCCAATGAGATGCCGACTCAGGCTGCATCATTATAGAGAGGGGCCTGTTTGTCAGTTATATGTTGGTCTGGGAACCCCTGCCTGTTAAGTAGGGGAGTAATTCCCAAACACTCCCCATGAAGACTTCTTGCTGACACATTCAGGAAGCCTAATGTAACAATGTCAGATAACTGTCAAAGTGCTAAAATATAAAAACGACCTCACCAAGCAGGTGCAGCGTTCTCCTTGTATTCATCTCCTGCTTTTATTTTCAATTTTGTACTGGAGTGTGCCTTTAAGCCCCTCCCATGTTTCCCACAGCAAGTTTTTTTTTTTTTTTTTTTTTTTTTAAATAAAGGGGGGCTTTTTTTTTAAAAAAA
>NW_017306492.1:583577-583942 GCF_000935625.1 Nanorana parkeri
CCAAAAACATGTTTTTTTTTTTTTTTTTTTCATTGACATAATGGAGGCCTTAATTATTAAAGCAACTTGTCAGAGTCTTTAGATCTCTTTGGCGAGCGTTGTCTCCTCTCCCCTCCGGAGGGGCCCAGAGCACAGCTGGATACCGTTTCTTTAATTTATATTTGGTATTCCGCGTACATATTGAGGTTTTTTTTGTATTCACGGTTGGAACAAGAAAGAGGCGGCCTGGGCTCAGTACACATTGTACCTTTTAATATTTGATTAGTTAATCAGATCTCTTTGGCATTCTGTTCATAAACGTGCCGCACTTCATCAGCGTGTCCTCGGTCCAGAGATGGGCGGGAGCAGACTGCCCCCCCCCCCCC